>NC_051154.1:155861297-156141297 GCF_013339745.2 Dermacentor silvarum
GGAAGCCCATCGAAAACCCACAAAATTCATTATTGATCGTACTGATGCGCCCCACCATTTCCCACATGTGAGATACTTGAAGATATGACAAATCGGTATTTTCTTCATTTACATGGCAAGACTGCTTCAGCGGAAGTTTAGCCTCTTCACTAACAAAGACAATGTAGGCAGGAAAATGAGTAACTGTATTTAAAACATGCATGCTATTTAAGCACACAAAAATTATGACATAAAAAACACTCTAAAACCAAAAACACCTTGTCCACAATTGTGGACAAAGGTTGAGAAAACATTTAGTGAGCCGCTCGCACTCATTTTATTTCTTTTATTAATGCGTTAGCGCTCTTTTAGGCGACTCACCAAGAAACTCTCTCCGTTCGTAACGCGTAACACGCTGCGCTGCATATAGAAAAACAATATATTCTCCAAAGGAAACACATTAGCGGTGGTTTCGAACGTACGACCCCACTTTCTGAAGCCGAGAGTCTTATCCCCTGGACTAAGTACCCACGCTTGCAGCATGGGAATATATCTGAACCATATGAATGTGCAAACAAATGTCATATGAGAACAGTCTCTAAGAAGGTTTTCTTGAAAGATTTGGTGATGGTGGAATAAACATTCACCGATGATTACGATGGCCCTTAAAATGAATTTTGAGCGCAGCTCTATACGTGTTTTTATTTCACGATATATTATCTGGCTCGGACAATCTGTCTCGTGCGACCGCCTCGCTGAACGGGAGATCACGAGAGGCAGCGCGTGGCTGACGCGTGGGCACGATTCACAGCAGCCGCCGCAGACAGACCTCCGCTCAATGCAGAGCCTCGGTGAACGGACAACGCGTAGAGTGCCTCGATGTGCGCGCCCCCGCAAACGGAGCGAAGGCGAGCGAGCGCATCGAGGCATCCTAATGAAGCGCGCTATTCTGGCGCCATCTCGCAGCCATCGTCGCCACAGTCCGTCTTGCGCGGCACTACGCTTTTCTTCTCATGCTTTCACCAACCTCCTTCTCCGCTTACCGCCTCATGGTTACACTGCATCCTCCTCCTCCGCTTTCCTCTTCACGCTCTCTTCGCTCTCGCCGTCTATCATCGCCCGCTGCGCTCAGCGCTCACTCTCATCTCTCGCTGTGCTAGTTCGCATGGTTACGAGGTACGACGCCAATGCTCGCCGCAGGAAAGGGCGCCTAAGAGCTGCGCTCTAAAGTGCGACAAATCCAACGAGTGCAAATCCATATACAACGACGCTTTGTGTGAGAGCATAAACAGTCGAAACACGAGTTTGTGTGTATTGAATGTTGGCACAAAGTGACGCGGAAGGCTATTTCAGGCATTGTAGAGAGGTTAATGGAGTACCGCCACCGCTGCTGCGGATGCGCGAAGGTGAGCGCCATGTAGTGGTGGTGCAATGGTTGAAGATAAAGATCGCGGGGCACCCTGGTGTTTTTCTGGTTCTTTGTTGTTATTTCCGCACACGGCCACCGCCGCGGATGCGCTGCCACGCTGCTGCCACGCGTGCTCGGAGGCGAGCGCCATCTGGTTGTGGTGCAAGGAAGCCAGTGGCCAGCGGCGGTGACATCGAGCGCGTCCTCCGCTGTGATTGGTTGGCCTATTCGGCGGCCGAACAGCTACACAGCGCCCACGGTCGCGCAAACCCGGCGCGGTTCAAAGAAAATAAGCTATGTCTAGGACCATACGTACAGGCGACTTAGAGCCTTGTAGACATCAGAAAAATTCTGGTTTTTGCCAAAATTTAATGCCAAACGCACCACATCCCCGATGCGTTTTTGTCGTCGCAGGATGCGCCTTCCGTTGGGGCGTTTCTTCACCTACCGAATTGCCACCGATCTCAGAGATCTCATGCGCTTCGCGTCGCGCCACACAGACAGATACGCTGTCAATGAGTTGATAAAGATAATATATGGGGCGGTGAGGGGTTATATGAGTCTCATCACGGTTGATAATGATTCGACGCGGATGGATAAGGTGCTGAAGAGCGATAGCGGCTTATAATGGTCGGAGCAATTGTGATAAGGTTGATAAGGACCGATAGCGGTCGACAAGGATAGGATCAAGTCCGATAAGGTTGATAAACATCGATAAGGGTTTAGAAGGGTCGGGTCATGTCGCGTAAGGCTGATAAGGAGAGATAAGCGTTGATAGGGATCGGATCGATTGCGATAAGGTTGATAACGGCCTAAAATGGTTCATAAGTGTTTTTACTCTTTCGATCAAGTTTAATAAGATTTATAATGACACCGGGCTGCATGGAGATGAGCAAGTGGAGTTTCCGCACAGTTTTGTTTACTGCGACCTCTGCCGAGATATGGCACCCTCCTTTGGAAGCAAGATAAACCGGTGGCTTAGTCAGCTAAGGCATTGCGCTGCTGAGCATGAGGTCGCGGGATCGAATCCCGGCCGCGGCGGCCGCATTTCGAAGGAGGCGAAATGCAAAAACTTCCGTATGCTTGCGTTGTAGTGCACGTTAAAGAACCCCAGGTGGTCAAAATTAAGCCGGAGTTCTCCACTATGGCGTGCCTCATAATCAGAACTGGTTTTGGCACGTAAAACCCCAGAAAGAAGGAAGCAAGATAAACCATTATGCAGGCTGACAAATTCGCGGGATTTGAATGCCTGAGAACTTTTCGCTGATGCGTACTTGGCTTTAGAAGAAGAGTCCACAAGTGTAGACATTGGTCGCGACCAGGATGATTTGTGAAAACGCTCGCAGCCAACTTATTTTTTTAACGGCCACATCAACCAAAGATATAGCTTCCTCCTTTGAAAGTTGTGTAAATGAAGGTCCAGGCTGCTAAAGGCGCAATTATAATGTGTGGCCACCTTACGCTCAGAAGTACTTGGCTTTAAAAAAAAGTGCCCAGAAATGTAGACACTGGTAGCGAAGAGATTATGTTAATAAGAATGCTAAAATATTTTCCCGTTTTAAGTAAGTTGGAGCATGTTTGGACGCTTTTGAAGTGCGAAGTCATTTGAGGCCACTACCACTAGTACCGCCACTACCGGTATATCATGAGAATAAACATCTTTATTATGGTTCTGGGCCTTTTGGCTAAGATCAAAGTGTACCGGTATATCATGAACAAACATTCTTCGGGGGACACCTGAAGAACTTGCTTGCGTAGATACTTCGAAGCTCGCGTCACCCCCTTCTGAAGACTATAGCTTGCACTAGCGGAGGCGTTACGTCTGATGCCCAAATGTAAGTTTCAAGAGCGTGCGAGGATGAACTCCTCCCCCTCCTCCCCCCCCCCCCCAACAAAAAAGGAAAGAAAAAGAAAACCAGATTCCCTGCAAAAGAGTAATTTAATTTTCATTTCAGAAAGAAAGCCCCTAGGTTCTTTTAAGGTAATCTCTATCGGACACAATACAATTGTCCAATCTTTTCTCCCCCACGCCGCTCTCGAACTCCTCAAGCTTAATGTGGTTGAGCGTCTCCTGCAAAGCTCTCTTCACCTTGTGCCCGGTAGCCAATCTCCTTCCTGTATAGGATTTTGTTCTATGCCAGAAGCAAAAAATTTAAAAAATTGACAGGGAATTCGGTCCGATGAGTAGGATGGGTGGAGAACACCGGATCATACCTGAAAGGCTAACTATATACCGTCACAGACAAAGCAGTGTGAACTCAGGCGCTTTCGGGATGCAGAAACCCATCACCAGCTATCGACAATTGTGCGTGTTGTCTTCGCGCATCATCGGTCAATCTCCTCAACACTTTCAAGTCAAATTACTTATTGACAGTCTGTCCAGGAGGAACTAATTCCAACTGCACAATTCCACAATCGGCTAAAAGCATAAAAAGAAAGTTACCCTCCCCTTTAGAGAAGTGCATTTTTTCACTTTTTTTCAGTATTGGCAGAGAAGCCGCCTCGAATTGGCATGAAACCTGATTGGCTTCAGGGACATGCCCATAGCACCAACTTTTGTTGCACGTGATATTTTCTAAAGAAGGCTTGGGTCACTTTCGACGGAAATTTTCTATCAAATCGTGGCACAAAATCAAACAAGTGTTTTTTTCTTTTGGTTTTCTGTAACCATGCAGGGACCAGACCTCGCGGCCACAAGTCTCATTCCGAATTGAACACTCAAAATTCCCTCACAAGGACTCCAACTCACACCAACAGCTTCGTAAATCTTTTCTGTTACGTAGCGACAATCCTGGTTGAACTTTCGCCGATCCTTTTTGGCAGCCTGTTTGATATCGCTGGTTGAATGTCGGTCGAACTTAGGATGGTCTTTAACGATAATTTTTCTTCTTCGAACCACCCAAATTACTCAAAACTCGTGTATAACTTAGTATCTCATCAGTAAACGTCGTTTGAAGCATTTCAAGTGTTTACGTGGTTATTTTTCCAAGGACAAAACAAAATCTCAAGCAGATTTGCTGTCCCTTACGAACAGAGGTCACTATTTCGCAGGAGTATAGAGGGACAACAGTGGGTGCAAATTCCACCATAAAACCGTGAGATATTCTACGGAGGTATCGGCTTGGCTTCGGACTTGTCAAGTGCCCAGCTACACCCACCTAGCGGGAGAACATAGCAATACAATTACGAGGAGCTGCGTGGAGCCAATGCTCTTTTTTTTTTTTTTACCGGGGGCGGGGGGGGGGGGGGGGGAGGGGTCCACTTTGGTATATTGAGCGCCGAATTCAACCCGCTAAAGACTTGACAAAGCCAACGAGCAAGCTGAAAGGCGAAGGGATTAGCACACCCCTTTGTGCGCACAACGTCTGGTCACATAGGTTTTTGGTATCTTAAGGAATAGCGGATTACGATTGCACATGCCCAAACGGGAACAGTATCTTGAGTTCGGTATTGCTGTTTGGTATTGATGCTAAGAAAATTGAAGACGGACATACCTCCTTTTCAGTGCCTTCACTACAAATTCAGCATGTCCCCGCGATGTTTATCACGGTGACTCTATAAAAATAACTCGCTAAACTTTCTCTTTCGCCACTCTCAATATCGCAGATAAAATTTCGGAGATGAAATATCTCGGTCTCTGAAATTCCAGTGCAATTTTGGAGGAGTTCAGGCTTACTAAGGGCGTGTGGCCCAGAAATTACGACGGAAAAACAAGTCACATGTTGACCTATGTTTAAGCTTTTGGAACAAACGAAACAAATCGCCGTTATTTGCCGCGTTGAACCCTGGGGAAGTATAATGTAAGGATTCTTTTCATCCAATTTCATTAATTTCTTATCAGCTGTCCCCCTGAGTGGCCGATCTTGGTGATAGGGGGGGGGGGGGGGCGGCTTCATGTGAACCAATGACGAAGGGCAAACACAATAGAAAATAAGATAATTTTGCCATAATATCCCTGGATTCGTAATTTCTAATTATCTATTTATTTTTTCATCTCTGCCACGCCGACCGATTGATAACGGCCGCATGCCAACGTTCAAGCCAATGGCGAAGGATGAAATAAAATACCAAGCTAATTGAATCGCTACAATACATCGTTCTTTTAATTCGTAAAACGCAAAAGAAAAATAAGCTTGATTTCTTCATTTAAGTTTTTTACTGCCTAATACATTGATCATGTCCGGTGTAACTTCCTTTAGTTCCTGTTTACTTTCAAGAAACTGCAACAACAGTGTAATATCGCTTGGAGCAGCAGAAAGCCCTACAATGACTTTTTCACCCCCCCCCCCCCCCCCCATATAGTACGTCGCACTAGAAAGTTATTGCGCATCCTTTACCTCATACAAGCCAGCCTGCATGAAAAGGCTCAGTACAAACCTTGAATTTCTACTGAGGCCAAATGCCAGCTGGCATTACCAGCATTCGCGAAAAGACTACATTTTACAACAGCAATGACTGTAATTGCGGCTTCTCTTCTGAACAAAGCACATTGCTGATATGAGCTCGAAGTAAAGTGAAAAGGGTAAAGAAAGCGACATTATAGGCCTGTACTAAAACTTTCTTCCTGGTAAGGTATAAAGCGGAAAACCCGAAGAGCCCGAAGAAAGGAATTAGAGACTCTGGGTGGCGTTCTCGACGTGCCACCTCTTGCCCCGATACTTCCCCTCTCTCCATCCGACCAGATCCGAACGAGCTCGTCGAATAAACGCTAATGGAGGGCAGGAAGCGTGCTAGGTGCGGCAGAATAAAGGTTGATGCGAGCCCTTTCGAGTGATTGCACTAAGCGCACGGTGAATCTAGAGCGACCATAATTGATGAAACTGCCGGTGACCCAACAAGAAAAGACAGCGCCTTTTTTTTGAAGTTCGCACTCAGCCGCGGCTCATTAGACGGCCTACGTCATCGATTTTGGACTGCCCTCAGTGACGGGTGAACTAAGCAACTACGAGAAGCAAGGTCATTGCGTAAGTGCACTAGGCGCTTAGAACAATGAACCCTTCATGAGGCGGTCATTTAATCACGCTGAAAAGGAATGCAGCTTAAGCCTCCTAAAAAAATAAATAAAAAAGGCCGCATACAATGCCTTATGGAACACTCCAAACACACACAGAGCAAATGGGTGGCTCCTCTGCGTGATCCATGAGAACCAGAGATCTGCTTGAAAGATTTGGGAACAAGATGATCACTCTAAGTACGTAATAGCAAAAAACGTGACCACCAATGGTGGTGCCGCTTCCAGCAGAAATGGAGGCTCATTTTTAAACCTAATGGTGTACACGCTCGTATAGGTCCGATAACTAAAAAAAGTGGCCGCACCTTGGCTATATCATTCCAAAAATGCGAGGCGCATGTGCTCGAGTTGAGATCTGTTGTTCACTTTAATTTCCTAAAGTATTCTTTATTTCTCTCTTTGCTACCACAACATATAATAACAATCTGCGAGTTTGAATAATGTCTGGCCTGCAGGTAGATCAACTTTGTTCAGATATGGTGTAAAACGCCATTTGCGCATTTTATCTACAAAGCCAAATTTAAAAATAAAAGGCAAAGGACTCAGTCAGGGTATAAATGCAATCGAGTAAAGTCGTTGTTCCGCCGCTACAACGCAAAGCACACAACATATTCACGGGGAAAAGATATACAGCCGCCTGTGTGATTGCCGACACGCATCGTTTGTTTTCATTTAAAGTTTTAGCTTCATGGTCGGTGTCCGCTTTTCTTTACCATGATCATCCCCGACCCGATGAGTTTTCGTCACACTCTCGATTTCCCAGTAATGCGTCCTCATGGTGGTGAACAGTCTAAGCGTCTGACTTGCCTTAGACCCCAACATTAGTGGTGTCGCGATGTATTGCTTGCCTTTACTAGTTAGTCACCTCCCTCAAAGGGGCACCGCTGCTGATAGCATTAAAATGGAACCCCTGCAAATTAGCGCAGCATGCAACACATTTTCTTCCAACAAAAGTCCATAATCAGGAACATAGAGCCATAAATTTTCTGCTGTCGCTAACGAATTGTTCTCACCAAAAGATGACAGAGGGTGGTGCAAAAGTAATTTCCTTTTGTTGAAAGAGGAAAAGCACCTTCTTTGTTTCATAGCTTGGGCTTCGTGAGCAATCACGTAACCACCGTCGATGCTCACAACAGCTTGCCGGTGAGAGGGCAGACTGTGAGTTCTACATCAGTAAAACTAGGGAGGCTGTAGGTCAAAGAATTCGCAAGAGTGGTGAGTTACCGCCCTTTCATGCTGACCTCTGTCTGTTGACTTAGAGGAAGCACTCTAGTAAGCTCGGAATACGCGTTGGTCGAGTGACACCTGGCTTGAGGACTATGGCAAGTGCAGCAGATCCCGTAGGTGGCAATATTTCTGGAGTATAATTTTTGCCTCAAGTGGACAAGTGCTATTGCAAAAAGAGGCGGCAATCACTTATTCTGCCTGTTTTGTATAAGTTCGTCATGGTGATGTGGCTGGTGGTTGGAGCATAAACCGAATTAAGCAAGGTCTAAGTAGAAATTTGAAGTATCGTGAAAGTAACTCCATGAACTCTCATCATTCCCGTATACTAAGCACTGAGCTCACTCGTTACTTACGCAGTTTCGATTTTGGCTTCGCTCCTGGCGTAATCTTGTTCATTTTCGCGAAAGTCGAGATGTAGAGGCGGACGGTTGAAAGAGCACTGAATTGATCAAAAGGATGAACTAGGGTAAGAGCCTGAGACAAGCTGTTTCTTCGTTTCAATGTGTATTAGTGCCAAGCGGTTGTAACTAAAAAAACAAAACACAAAAATTCACCTCGGTTCACCTCATTATATATATATATATATATATATATATATATATATATATATATCAAAACGAACAAACAAAGAAACCAAGGACAACACAGGTGAAATTACTTCTACTCACTAATTGACTTAAAGAAAATAAGAGAATAACGGAACATGAAAGTGGATGAAAAAACAACTTGCCGCAGGTGGGGAACGATCCTACGTGTTCGCATTACGCGTGCGGTGCTCTCATCAAGTGAGCTACCACGGCGCTGTTTTCCCATCTACTTTCTGGAGTAGTTTATGTTTTACTACCAGAGCTGACCCAGGGAGTGTTAGCCAGCGCCACCACTGACAAACCTTGGCTGAGGATGGGGAACATTATTGCTGCCGTAGGCGTCACGAGTGTGTGATCTTTTTGGGTGAAGGCAACCGGTGAATAAACCCACACAAGCTACCTGAAGGCATCAATGTTGCCGGATTCGAGACCCTCGTTATGTAATGAATGAGAAGAAATGAAACCGAGGGGACCGATTTTTATTAATCATATATATACATATACATATACATATAAGACATTTCAAAGGCGTCAGGCTGGAGCCGAAGTAGTAAAATACAGACAAGGACGGTGAACTTTTGAAAATATTTGTGACTACTGCTTCGGATGGTGGACCAGCCTTTCGCAACGTAAAAGATCAGCAATGGACGCGTGTCTGTAAAATCACTCCTCAGCATCAGGAGCGTGCCATCTGCTTTGATCAAGAATACAGCCATGTACCATGTGTCATTACTTTTAAGGACATGCACTTTTAAAGTAATTCCCCTTATTCTTGCTCTAACCCGGACACGTAACGTCGTAAATTCCATTTTTTACTCACGCGAATACATAGCGGCATGTGCTTAGGGATGTCAAAAGAAAAAAAAGTCGCAGTTTCGCTCGAAAGGCTAAGCACATATTGCGATGACCAATTGTTAGACATCTTCTATATGAAATAAGGTTAGTAGTTTTATCAGCTACATAAACTTGTGTAAACATTCGCTTACTAACTAAATAGACAAGCATGCTGTCACGCGCGCACAGGAAACACGAACACATGTCAATCGATGACCGCGGACACTCGCTAACGTAACGCTGGCGTGATGGAGAGCGGCAGCAGCGGCGAACGAATTGCCGTTCGTGCTGCCTCTCGCTTCAATGCGAACCAGGGGCGCGAGAACACAGCACACACGAAGCGGCCGCGTAGCATTCGAACCCATCGCAGGGCGCCGGCGGCCGCGTTCAGCCACCGCAGCCGGAGTAGAAGAGGAAATACTCACTAACGTGCCCCCTTCCCTACCTTCCCTACTCCCATTCTAGAGCTCGCACATTTCCCGCTGCCCCGTCCTTTTGCGCCTGTGAGAAGATAGCGCACCCTCCAACACCACCTAGACTTGCCTTAGCAAGTCTGCCCGTGTTCTTTCGCACTTAAACCAAGAATATCTAACCGTACCAACTCGCCCAACTGTCCATCCTTTTGCCTTAGCGCTCCGCGACGGCGTCATCCCTACGCCATGCGGATGTGACCGCCGTTACGCCGGGCGACGTGCATTGCTGAGACATGTAGAGGCGTGTGCACGGCTTGTTGTACTGCGCTTCAGACGCGTTTATATTGCGCTAATAATTTGCACTCTGCGTGCAACAAAAGTCGTGATTGTTGCGTGTCTGCTGAGTGTGTGCTTGTCCATGTGTGCGCGTGTACGTTTGGTACCAGCCCGGTAAAAGTTTGATGCGGAAATGCCAAACAAGCGCTGTGTGCCGAATTGCCACGGTAACTATGCGGCGGAACCGAAGGTTGATGTTTCCAAGTTTCCTCAGGGCGAGGCACTGCGCAGGCAATGGATTAGATCCACCCTAGTCTTCATAGAATACTCCATGGTAAGTTGTATTCAGTCGTAATTTGGCCGCCGCCACGCTCTGCAAGGTGCATTGCTCGGATATGCCAAGGCGCGTCCACGGGTTCACTTGCTGCTTGCTGTAGGGCGTTTCGGGTGCGTTTATTTTGCGTTAGTAATTTGTGCGGTGTGTGCAACAAAATTCGTGATTGCTGCGTGCGTCCTGTGTGTTTGCACGCGCGGTGGAATTTAGTCAAGAGAATTTCATGAATTTGTTCTAGCTTACAGTGAATAAAACCACCTTAATGTATATCTGAAAAACGTCTTGCGAAGCACTTTGTAAAAATTTAGGCCACTGAGTGGTAATTCGCTGCTTTATTTATACAATTTCTAACGTTTATTTTAGGTTTGCGAGCTTCACTTCTTAGACTGCGACATCGTCTCAATCAGATTATTGTACTAGGGCGAAAATATATTGACACTGCAGAGTACTTTGCTTGTGATTCCAACAGCTTGCGGCTGTGGCAAGAGATGACAGAAGGGGTGACCTGCGGAATCAATCAGAAATATAAAGGCAGGACTGGAATACAGTAGTAACTGCCGAAACTGTCAGAAATAAGAAATTATTCCTCTTCTGGCATTAGTAGCCGGTTATACAATTTACGCAACTTTAAAATGACTGAACTGTACAAAAACAGGGCGTTGCAGACGCTGGACAAGCAGGTGCATGTATTTGTCACGCAGCAATACTACGAGCTTGTAAAAGAACTCGACCAATGTGGCCTTGTGTTTCCCACGATGCGTGTCGTAAATACTGTGACCCACTGCTACGCGGTTGTACAGCAGCTGCCCAAGACAACCAATTTTTTGAAGATAGAAAATTAGCGGCAACTTGTGACGGGCCTAAGTCCAAAACAGCTTGCCTCCGAAGAGTTTTGTGATTTTGATGCATGTGAAGGACACACAATTTAGCGAAGCCGTGATGACGCATGTAATATAGTGCAGCGCGAAAATTTTGTTAAATAACTTTTGTTGTCGCAAGCATGACAGTCTTTGACGCTGACAACAAACCGAAGTAAAGAAACCAGAAACTCTCAAGAATAGGCAGCTCTGTGATTCTTAACTATGCGGTGTGTCATTTGATTATGCATTTCGCAATATACTTTTTTGGGCGAAGGTGTTACATGGCTCCCTGAGCGAAAAATCCGGGGTCTGTAGCAGCGGGACGGCACCTTAATTTCCATTGGCTGCGATGCCGCGGCACGAGCACGCCTAGACGGAGCGGAGCGGGCGAAAGGGAACACCACCTGCCACAATAGCGCGCCAGGTGTTGCGCGAGGACAGAGGTCATAGCCGCGACGTATCGCCCGATCGGCATCGCCGCGTCGGTGGCATGCGGCGTTGGCACCCCAGGGTTCTTCTGCTCGCTGGCTCGGGCAGCCCGTACCGCTATGATACATTACTCGCAATGCAAAGCTCGAAGGACCGCTCAGCAGCGTTCAATTGGACATTAACGCTTTCGCATTCGCAACTAATAAGAAGTGCTTTATAGGTGTCCTCAATTTCTTTTCTGTTCGACGTTCTTTCGTTTTACAGCGCAGCTCTTAGGCGTTCCTTCCTGCGGCGAGCGTCGGCATCGTACCTCGTAACGAAGCCAACGAGCACAGCGAATGGTGAGAGCGAATGCAGAGCGCAGCGGGAGATCCAAGACGGCGATAGCGAAGGAGGGTGTAGCGGAACCTTGAGACGGAACGCGGAGGAGGAGGGTATGGCTAAAGCGTGAGAAGAAAAGCGTAGTGCCGCGCAAGACGGACTTTGCGGCGACGATGACTACGAGATGGCGCCAGAGTAGCGCGCGTCGTCTGTTCACCAAAACACTGCATGAGAGGAAGTCTGTCTGCAGCGGCTGCTGTGAATCGTGCCCACACGTCACCCACGCGCTGCATCTCACGATCTCCTGATTAGCGAGGCAGTCGCGCCACACTTCGCTTCGTTTGAAACGTGCCGCACGAGACAGGTTGTCCGCGGCAGCCAATATATCGCGAAATGAAAACACGTATTGAGCTGCGCTCAAATTTCGCATTAGGTAGTATCGTAATCGTCAGCGAAATTTTGTTTTCTTGCTGTTCAATAAAGTGGTGTGTAATTAAGTGATGCGTAAATAAATACTGCCTAAACAAATTTTCCCTAAATGTCCTCTGCGCACCATAATTCCAGCTATATGTCCAATAACAACAAAAAACGCCTTCCAGCTTGGCTAAAATTCGCGCTAGCTATACTTGTCAATGCACAATTTCCTCATTCATCCCCTACGCCTGATTGCAAGGACCACCTTCTCACGTACAACTAGCTAACCAAGCACTTCTACCTAGAACGCAGGGTCTTCCCCTCTCCGCACATTAAACAATATACAGCTCATGCCATTACGCTAAGGCTTTTACAAACAAGAACGTATCCGAACCCGCTATTAATCAACAAGATCTATCCGGAGATCTCTACTCCTACAACGTGCGATAAATTAACGACACCATAGATCTTAGTCATATGCTCTGGCGTTGCTCCGTGTTACGCAGCGACAAGGACAACACTGAACAGCGGCGGGAGGCAGCTCTAGGCAGTCTCACATTAGATGAACAGCTATGGGCAGTCCAACGGGCCCGCGAAGCGGCCGATATAGGCTAGGCCTTACGGTCCCAACGTGAGAGCGGCCTGCTCCGGGCTAGGAAACTATAGCGCGACCCAATGGACCATAATAAAGTTTTTACCTTCCATCCCTCCATCCCCTACGCCTAAGCACCCAGTGGCCCCAACTGCGTTGCGTCAGTCGCCGAGCGCTGAGGCCTTGTTAGTCTGTATGTGGTGTGGACCCTCCCCACCTTCCTTTCTTGCGCGCGCGAGAAGACGCGGCCGCATAAAGCCGCCATCCTTCTGGGCCTACCCTCGCAAGTTTTCAATCAATCAATCAATCAATCAATCATACCTACAGCATACGCGTGCAGCCACGATGTTATCGCACTTTCTCTTTACACGGAACCTCACGGCGCCGCCGACGACGACGACGGTGGCAATTTTCCTGGAGTGTCCACAGAGTTGTTATCGCAATAACAGCGGGAATGGAAGCTGTGAGTATCACCTTAAACTAAATTTGCAAATTTTCACGACCCGCCGTGGTTGCTCAGTGGCTATGGTGTTGAGCTGCTAAGCACGGCCGGGATCAAATCCCGGCCACGGCGGCCGCATTTCGATGAGGGCGAAGTGCGAAAACACCCGTGTACTTAGTTAGGTGCACGTTAAAGAACCCCAGGTGGCCCAAATTATTCCGGCGTCCCCTACTACGTCGTGCCTCATAATGAGATCGTGATTTTGGCACGTAAAACCCCGCAATTTAATTTTAATTAAATTAAATTTTCATGCATGAGTGAAGCGAGTCTTCGGGACGAAAAAGACTAGTGAATGAATGTTCGCACCATAAGGACATCTGAAATTGTGTCCTATGCTACCTTTGTTAAGTTGTTGATACATGTTATTTATCATGTAATTATCTCCTACGAGGCGTACTGCGGTGCAAGTACGATAAAACAATAAACGTCTCTTTCAGTATACATTACGCCTAATGGTGCTGCTGATGCGTTATGAGGGAAAATATAAATTCTCCTCGCATATCGGGGCAAAACTTGGCATCGTGTATGTCCTGGTGTTACAGGTGAGGAACACGCACGGAGATCTTTACATAAATTGCTTGCTCCTGAACATAAATCCTTATGACCGAGAATTAATCGGCTAGAAGAAAAAAACGGTGGGATTACTTGACAAAAAGAAAAGATTGATTGCTTACACCGCTGCATGCAATAGTTGAGGGCCAAAAAGACGAAAAGCCGAAAGGCAGGAGAGTTCACGAGATGACACAATCTAGTTTGCTATCCAACACTTGGGGCAGGGCAGGTATCCAATAATAAGTAGAAAATAGAGACAGAGCGCACAGACACATGATCAAAGCCGGTCGCGATCATTTACTAGTAAACTATTACAGAGTACATGAAGTCTCTTTCTGTTAGACGAATGCCAACTGTGTGTATGGTGCGCAGCTCAGAGCGACCTGTTACAGCGTAACTATTTTTCCCTTAAGTCCACTGCTTCCGCTTGCGCAACAATTATCTAACTTAGTCTTTTAGCGCGGTGGGTATACATTAAAACTGCTGTGCTCTAGCACGCCAGCAGCAGATTTCTTCCAGTATATTGTCGCTGAACGTGTTGCGAAAGGCCGGGGGTCCAGTCGGTCAACGGAGCGTGCACTCGAGAAGCCTACGAGCTTGTTATTCTAACGAGCCGGTCAACGTGCATTAGAAATAGCCGATAACGTGCGTCTGAAAAAGTAAAGCACAACGTGGCTCGCAAATAACCAAGAGCCCAAACAAATCGTCCGAATCTGAGCTTCTTCGAAAAGTCAGGGCAGCAAGGCGCGTATATGCAAGCCACTGGGGCCATCACGCTCCAACGAGCGCAGACTTCGAAGGTGGTTGATCGGCGACCAGAAGCAAAGCCGGAAAAGTGATGCGTCCAAAGGGGATTGCGCGTTTCGTCTATTGCGAAGTACGTGAACTCTTCGGAGCTCGTGTCAAGTGAAGCTCGTCTTCCACCAAGCCTCGACGCATCTTGGGATTAGATTTTCTTTTTTTCTGTAAGCTCCCACAGTTTCCACGTTCTTTTCTCACAAAGCGTAGAGTATTCACGAAAATGCACTATGGCAGTCGTGGTAACTGGATTCCGTTTGGCGCGGTGCATTGCTGCATGCAAAAGCCACTTGCCAAATCGTGCTATAACCGATTTTAAAGGGACCTAAAGGCTTTATCGTTGAAGGGGCAGTTTGTGCGTCTCCAAAGTATTCTCTCCCCTCTCGTCATTGTACACTCGCTCAATTGTGTAAGGGTGGGCACGTGGCAAATGCAGCGGCGTCGAAATTGGACGAGTCATGCGCACCAGGCTGAGCATTACTTTTGTACTTTTCTTAGCTCTGGTGTTCTTCGATTACCTCGCATACTTGCGGTGATCTTCCTTGGCGCAATGAAATGCGTGCTTTCGCGTTAGAAGCTTAACGCCTCTTAGTTGCCTGCGTGCAGTGTTAAACCACAAAGATTATTAATAATCCATCAATCAATCGAT
Organism: Dermacentor silvarum; assembly: GCF_013339745.2. Lineage (NCBI taxonomy): Eukaryota > Metazoa > Arthropoda > Arachnida > Ixodida > Ixodidae > Dermacentor > Dermacentor silvarum. The sequence continues at coordinate 155,876,484 of NC_051154.1, forward strand.
CGATAATTTATTTACCGAGCCCAGGAACAACCCTAAGGACGGAGTGCTTGAGCACGCATACATTTAAAAAATGCAGGGGAATACCAGAGAAAAAAAAGAGAGCAAGGAATAAAAAGAACAACCTTGAAAAGAAGAGTGTACATACAACAAGGCGCAAGGTGAATACAAAAGAAAGAGGAGGAGGAGGGCAGTCGAACAATGTGTGAAACTATTACACAACAACGCAAAGGTCGGAAAAGAACAACGACAACGCGTTATGAAAAATATCGAGATCATGAAAATAAGCTTTATAAAGACTATTCTTTAGAAGGCTGAGTGTTGGTGATGACAGGCAGGAACATGGAAACGTCTAAGTTCTCGGGGGATCTTTTGTGGAATGCCAAACATGATACAACTGAGAAGTTCGGGGCAAGTGAGGATACCGAAAAGTACTTTTGTAAAGAAACAGAAGGTCAGCGCGATTGCATAAGCAGCGAAGTAAGGGCAATGACAATAATACAAGGTCCAGTCTCCATGTTAGCAAAGCGGTGATGATATATGCTTAGAAACTTTTTCTGGGCTCGATCTATAATGTCACTGTTGTATCTAGAAATGTCATTCCAGATGACCGACGAGTATTTGTGTTCAGGAAGACAGATTGTTGCGCACAACTTGCGGAACAGTGTAGAACTGAATTCCCTCGATGGTCTGCAAACAGAACCAAGAGAGTGCAAACCTCCCTTATAGTAATAATACATACCAATACTAATAACACTACTACTACTACTACTACTACTATTACTACTACTACTACTACTACTACTACTACTACTACTACTACTACTACTAATAATAATAATAATAATTATTATTATTATTATTATTATTATATTAATATTATAATAATAATGATAATGATAATAATAGCAATACTCATCATCCTCATGAATCAAATCAGTAAATCATATGTTTATTATAGTGCCTTCGTACTGGTGCATTTAGAAAGTAATACGCAAGCTAAAATGCACAGAGAATACAAATGTGATCGACAAAACAATGCGAGATGTAGAAACAAATAGGCAAACAGAAAACTAGGAGGTGGTGTAAAAGGGATGTAATCAGACAGCATGTTTATTTACATATATTCTCAACACAGGAAATCAACTCTGCAATATGTCAATGCTGGCAGAATACTCATTACATGTTTTTTTGCAGTCTAGCCAAAGGACCATAGTCGCCGACCACAGGGGGAGGGGGGGGGGGACCATGACCCGAGCTACTTCTGAAGGTTGCCAGGGGGGGGGGGGGGGAGGGCAGAGCCTCTTTTCCCCCGGCGATGCCAACTCCACCCCCCTAAAGTGTCATTACTAGAGATCTGTGGCCCACATCATTTAAGGTTTATTTCGTGTTGCCTCTACCTTTTCAGTGAAATTTTATTGTGGCTAAAAGCTTACTGCATCATTATTGACGCGGACGTGCACGGCTTTTAAGTCATACTTTCGGTTCATTTCTGCAAATCCTGACAATAGGAGGAAAAGCGCATTAGAAGCACCAGTGGCGACTACCTCATCCGTATTTTTTTCACTTCGTTTTTTTTATTTCCTTAGTGAACACCATGTCCAGAGACAATATATTTAAATATTTACACAGGACAAAGTTTATTATATTTTTTTCAAGAGTAGGAGGTAGCCAACTAACAATTATTTCTAATGGTATGGGTAGCCTACGCCTAGAGAATGAATAAGAAGATGCTGCTGTATGTTCACCTCGCTTCAAAATTGTCTTGCGTGCTTTTTTTTTTACCCTGAAAAAAACCTGCAGACTTCAGTGACCCCTTCGGCAGAGTCTTTTATCAATGGCGTGTGAAATGCACTTGAACGGTATGTGTCTCAGTATTGCTTCTCTTTCCAGTAGGCATAAAATAAACTTCTAATAATGTACAACATTTATGAGGGATGGAAACATCACCACTTGCCATGCAGAGTTCATAAATATATATAATTCACTCAGTAACCGAAATGAGACCAAGCTGAATTAACTCGCCATCCGAATAAAAAAGCAGTCATGCGGGCAGCAGCGCTTATACTCGGACTCAGAGTAAAAAAAAAAAAAAAAGAAGGCAGCAGGTAGTGGTGATGGTGGTGCTGATGATGTTGAAGCAGGCAGGGTTAGCCTGGCATACATAGCCGGCAATTGTTCCACCTGATCATCCTTTGAGTTGAGATCAGGGGTGTGTCACCAGGTATCGATGAGCCCCGTGTCTCGCAAGAAGGCTATCAGCAGTCGTTGCGCTCTCTTCCTGATTGCCGTGGGTCCTCCGGGCAAAACGACGTCTTCAAAGGTCCAGTGTGTAAGACCGCTCTGTTGCAGGCTGTCGACCATCGCTTTTCTCTGTGTCAAACTGTGGGCATAGCGAAATGAAATGTTCGATGCCGCTAGTGTCACCAGAGAAGGCACAGAGTGGTGAAGCGCAACGCCCAGTCTTGAATAACCAAGCCGGGGTGTACGCGGAGTCGGTTCTGATGTTGTACAACAGCGTCGCTTCTTCGCGAATAAGTCCATGAATCAGAGGCTTCGTGTGGAGTCTTGTGGATCGCCCTAAAGTGAAAGCGGATTGTATCCTTAGGGTTTTGAAAAGCTTTTGGAGCTTTAGCTTTTGGGACACATGTCAGAGCGAGGCGTGCAAGGGCACCATCTTTCTCATTTCCATCAATTCCTATGTGGGATGGTATCCATCGAAATTTTACGTGAAATTCTTTGCTCATTAGGTTGCTAATCAGTGCCAGAAAGTGTCTTGTAAACTTTTCTCTAGGTAGGCCGCGATGTAATCTTGGTAACGCTGATTTTGAGTTCGTCACCACCACGACATCTCGTACAGAAAACGCCTGTAGTCTCCGCAAAGCCGCAGTGATTGCGGCGCTTTCTACTGTTGTAGAGGAAACTACACGATCTAGGCGGGCAGACCATGACACATCAAGGAAGGCTATGCAGAATGCCGCTGCGCAGCTATCTGTTTTTGCACACACCGACCCGTCTGTGCACACTTGTAGGTGGCTTTGAAACGCGGTGCTCAAGTGGTACAGCGCAAGAAACTTTGCTCCGACAGTTGAAATAGTGCGTTTCGCCGGTAGGTGCGTACACTGAGGCTGCTGGTAACGTCTGAAAAAGACCATGGCGGGTCGAGGTGACTCCGTTTAGGCCATTCCAATCCTAAAAATTGGAAGGTGTTAATCGCCGCATGGAACTGCGAGCAAGTTCTTGCTCTTAGCTGCCGGAGAAGCGCTGTGCTTGCGCGGGACTCGCCCAGCCTTAATAGTAGTGTCAGCAAGGCCTGAGATGGCAAAAGGTGCAGTAGAACAGAGTCTGCTTCATTAGCAACCTTCTTGTTTGAAGCCGCCTGTGGAACTCCCATCGCCACGCGAAGTTCCTTTCTATATGCGCTGCCTCCACGCGCTCGAATTGACTCGATGATGGTGAGATCAGTGGCAGCTGATAGAGAATGCGGCTTGTTATAAGTGCAGCGTTCAGTTTAAGTATGGCCATAGGATTGTTTCCCCAACGTACACCTGCCAAGCGACGAAGCGCGTTGACTCTTTGCACTGATGCAGCCACAACACTTTCGACCACGTGTCGCCATAGTATCTTGCTGTCGATGGTGACGCCCAGGAATCGAACATTAGTTGCACCAAGAATTGGATGGCCTCTGATGTTCAGCGTTAGGCGTGTTGACTTGCGCCTCACTCCCGGGAAAAGCGTGAAGACAGATTTTTCCGCTGATAAAGATAGGCCAAAAGTCGATTAGCTTAACCAGGACACATCGATCTCTAAGAAATTGATAGACGAATCGAACAGCTTTTCTCGAGACGTGCATGGCTTGGAGTCTGTTGATGACGCCAGTATGAAGCACACAGTCGTATGCTTTGGAAACGTCCGTAAAGATGGCGAGTGTCTCGAAAGGTCGTCGACGCGATGGTGCTCGATGTGGCTGAGTAAATCCATGACCCTGTCCTGGGCACTCAACCGTGGACGAAATCCGGTCATACACGATGGCAGTCTATTTCCTTGCTCAAGAAACCAAGTTAACCTCGTATATATTTGTCTTCCCATTAACTTTGATACGCATAATGTTAGTGATACTGACCGATATGAGGCAAGGTTGGCAGGATCCTTTCCGGACTTCAGCACTAGCACCACCCATGCTGTCTTCCACGTTTCTAGGATCTACCTGATTAAACGTGTCCAGGAGGACTCGTCTTCACTCGTATGGCAGATTTGTCAGCGTCTGATTGCTGATCGAATCAGGACCCACATCATAGCCTCTTCTTAATTTGCTAAACGCATCAATCGTATGGAATTATTGAGACGACAGAGGGTTCGCCGCTCCTGGTGATGTGGCGGATGTGTATACATCTGCAAAATCTTCTGCAAGGGTTTGTAAATCTTTTCTTTGCTTTAAAGCAAGTGCTTCGAATGGCCTGTGCGGGCGCATCTTTCCGGCTAGGATATTGATCACTCCCCATATCCTTGTCATGGGAGTAAACGGCGATAAGCTCTCACAGAAAGCAGCCCATTGAACTCGTCTTAACCTTTTTGTGTGACGACGAATAACAGCGTTTATCCTGTTATATTCAGTTTTCGCAAAGGCATTCATTTTTGCCGGAAAGGCGAAGCAGTATTAGTGATAGCGAAACATAACACAATCATCCCAAGTGCACAATTCTTTGAGGTCACAGGAAGTTTCTTAAAGTGCAAGTGTTATTAAAGATTATATATATATATATATATATATATATATATATGATACGACAGTCTCTAATACAAAAAATACAACAAATCCGCGCAGAAAGCGCAGAATCCTTAACGCAAACTATATAACGCAAAGCTATTCCAAACTTTTCTATCCATTTCCGCAATCAGCCTTCCACGATCGGTCAAAACTTGTTCGCGCCACCCCAACTTCGCTTGTCTGTCACGCGACGTCAGAAAACAGAGAAAGCTCCTCCTCTGATATGACGTGTACACACCGATTATGCATGATCAGACCGAACAAAAAAAATTAATTATTTCCGATTCTGCTCTTTTTTCACCATCAACTATCCGCAATTGGTCAAAAGCTTTAGCTCTGCGCCCACTTCGTCTGTTTGTCACGCTACGTCACAAAACTGCGAGAACACACCGCGTCATAGTGACGTGTACGCGTTAAATATACATTAATATGCCGAATGAAACGATCGCTTTTTTTCTGAACAGCCGGATACTGCCCCGTTCCGAAATGAATAAAAGATGGCTGCCCGCCGATCTCTCTGGCACTGGCTACTCAAAGTTGCCGAGGAGAATTGATTTACTTCCGTATATAATGAAAATTATTCCGTGAAACTATAACGTTGCCGAGCGCTCACAGCACGTACACAACACGGCTCTGCCAACTTTTCTTCGCTGAGGATCCGTTTTAACTACATTTTTACACTGCCGTTGCGTGCCGCCGTGATATTCTACCAGACACCGAAAGCTAACTAAGAAGTGGGCCAATCGCAGACGCTGGCAACAAACTCCTCATCAGGTTATGTACTTTCACTGTGCTGGCCGGCCTCACCAAAACCCTTTCCCATTGTGCATGCTTCTCACCTCTAGTCAGCCAGTTAGATAAAAAGAAACCTGCCAAGTAAGGCAATGCTATTTGCTGTGAAGGCAAACAAAAAGTGACCTCATATAATTGAGGAGAGCGTCTCATTGGCCTGTTGAAACAACGCTGTGAGTCACTGCCCGATGCTTACGTCGGCGGTTACGTAAATTTGACGTCAGGAGATAGGGATAAAAACAGATTGGAATAGTTTTAGGTTATGGGGAACGTACCTGGTATACGTTTGCGGCACGGAAAATTGCAGTCGTGAGCACTGTTAACTTTAAAAAGCTTTAAGCCGCAATAATAATAATAATAATAATAATAATAATAATAATAATAATAATAATAATCATAATAATAATAATAATAATAATAATAATAATAATCTTTTCCTGGCTGTTTTTAGTGCTGCAGGCACACAGAAAACATTCCCCAAGTTTTTTCGAATGCCCTGTCAGTACTGAAAGGCTTAAGTAATAATTTATTATTATTATTATTGTTATTTTAACGCGATAGCGTTAAAGGCCCCGTGTTGCAGAAAATCCGGCGTCGGCGTGGGTGCCGTCTTCGGCTTCTGGCATCGGCATCCGCTGCTGAGAAAATTATCCTGAACCACCCCGACAACGCAGGCCCTCCGCGTGGCCCAGAGGCGTTAGTGAACCAGTGGAATTTCTGAAACTAAACTCCGTCATCAAAATCGTAAAGTACGACTTAACCAGAGCCTACAGACGTAGATAGCGTCGAATTGAAGTTTGTATGTAAGAGAAAACGTAATTCTGTTGCGAGGAAACTCAAACACAATCCCATTTTCTAGCATTTCCACCATACCAACAGCGCCACGCCCGGGTAGGTTACTTGCAAAAACACCAACCTGATGGCGCTCGCCTCCCCGGCAGCATCAAACAGCAGCGGCGCGCAGAGGCGAAGGTGGAGAAAAAAGAAAGCTGCAGTTGCCGGGAAGCCTGACAAGCATTCAGTGATCTTTGAATGCTATCGCGTTCCACTCTTAAAGGGGAAGCTTAGGCGTCCTCCAAATTTTTATTATAATTAAAGCGAAGTGCTCTATGTGAGCCCTCCCGGGCTTTCCAATGCTGACCGTGGCTGCTGCTGCTATTACTGCCTTGCCGACTATCTCATACACAAGGTAGCAGTCATGTAGCAAAACGGGTTATAAGTAGCCTCATCTGTACTACCCCGACCGATCTGCTGGTAGCCGGCTACGTTCTCTATGAAATTACGCAATGAGACAACAAACAGTACCAATTCAGCCAATTCAGCCAATTGCCAGACACGCAATCGCTATTCAGCAAAGCGTTTTACAAGTGAAGAGTTTTATAGCATTTATTAAACCACTTCACGAAAGCTTCACTTCACGCAGATTCCACAATGCGTATGCGATCTGCGAGTAGGGCATAGGAAAGCAGCGGCAATAGTGCCCGTAAACAAGTCCGGCTTTTTTGTGCAGTTGGCGTCCATCATTTGCAGGGCTCTGCGCCCACAGGTTTCGACGGGATTCGCATGCCGCGGGCTTCTTCCTCAGAACAGATCATCATCATCATCATCTTCAGCAGCAGCAGCAGCAGCAGCAGCAGCAGCGCCGCTTATTATTTTATGTCCCCTGCTGAACGAAGGCCTCTCTCTCTGCGATCGCCAATTACCCCTGTCTTGCGCTAGCGTATTCCAACTTGCGCCTGCAAATTTTCTAACTTCATCCTCCCATCTGGTTTTCTGCCGACCTCGACTGCGCTTCCCTTCTGTGCATCCATTCTGCGCATACATTCTGTAACCCTAATGGTCCACCGCTTATCCATCCTACGCATTACATGGCCTGCCCAGCTCCATTTCTTCCGCTTAGTGTCAACTAGAACAGAACAGATCACACCTAAATAAAGTTGATTATCGGGCTGGGGGAAGCATGTGCCCATTCGGATAATCGGTGGGCAACCGGCGACAGCGTGGTTTTGAACCCGCGCCCTTCCGCAGCCGAGGCGGAACCGTGCGCGGGGACAAGGCTGGATGACACTGTGACTTTTATTTCCACGCTCCGTGTGGGAGAAGCGTGCTTCCCTAATCTAGGTGGAGCCCGACTGGTTGGTCCATTCACAGGTGGATCTTCACCCGTTGGGAGTCGTTCCCAGGAACGTTTGGGAACAAGTGCGTCGTCGGAGTTACGTCGTAAGGCTCAGTTAAGGCCTCAGCATTTGAAAGAGAAGTGCGCCTTAGTGGCGTTTACCCGACATTCTATCACAAGGTAGCCCGTTTTTATTGAGCACAAAAAAATTTCATATCGAAAATCTCACCGATTACTAGACGTTAACATCGACAGAGACCTGTGATTAAGCTTACCTCTATCACCCACTTACTAAGATTTCTCGTAGGAAAAATTAGGCACACATCCCTGACATCTATGCTTCAACAAAACACGACGGTCTTCCTAGGATACTTGCGATATAGCACACCAGTGCTGTCAAACGATGGCAAAACTAACATCCGTCACCTACGGAGCGTTCAAGGCCAAACAATGTGAACATGTCTGGGGCAACCTCTGTGTGCTTCAGCCGTAGCAACGATTGGCCATCGATAGAGATCACCCACTAACGACAAATACCCGGTGATCATTCTTAAGTTTTACCGAATTTGTAAAAATCACCTGTGGCAGTACATTCCTTGAGCTGGAATATTCAAAGAAACGGACCTTTCTTGCAAGAGAAATCGAAATACATATTTAACACATATACAACAAGAAAATCGTAATATCTACCAGTAGTGCAAATACCTGCTCGCTGGTGGGTGAACTTTTAATGAAAGGTGGTGAGGTTAGCGGGACAGAAGGTTTGCTACACAGGTTTATTATATTACAACAAATCAAAGCATGGGAGAAAGAAAAAAAACGCACATATGCATCCACTCACACAAAAGGTCGCACATTGTTATCCATCTCTATCCGTTTGGCTGCACCAACCAGATGGATAACATTTCGGTTATTGACGGTGCTATAGAGCTCCACTTTCCACTTTGTTCGTTTTATGGTGCTCACTGCATGCTTCCCCTTTCTGAGATTTTGAGCCGAGTCGAGGCATGCGTGTTATCTTCTTTTCTCTATTCGTTTGATCCTTTGTTATATAATAAACCTGTAGTAACATGCCAAACCTCTGGCTCGGCTACTCTCAGTTCTCAGTATTCTCAGTATTTTTCTTATGCTAATTTTTATGCACCTAGATGCCAGTTCTTTAATTTTTTACCTTTGTTTTTACAAATTTGGTTACGTTTGCAATCTCCGTGTTGCTCCGTCTCTGTCGTGTTGGAATAGGACACATGCCCTGCAAGGGCCTTCACGGGATTTACGTCTGTGCCCTCATGATCACAGCACTTATATATTTTGTTATAAATCACCGGCCGCATTCCGACAGGGGTAGAGTGCAAAACCGCTCGTGCGCCAAGCGTAGAGTAGCCGTTGAAGAACCCCTCGTAAACGCTATTGAGGAGCCCTCAACTCTACCAGCCGTGGCTTGATTTGGGCTTTGAATGGTTAAGGTCCATCAAGGTCCATCAATGACCTCAAGTTGTTTGAAAAAGAAATCCTCTAGAACGCATGTCAAGACAAATGTTGAGGTCAGTGCGAAAACATTGAAACTATGTCGCGACACACCGTATTGCCACCGCCGAAACGATCCATATACCAAGTGTGTATGCAGCAGGGCTTCTCTCTCGCACATCCTTCTGGACACGCTGCGTCATCTAGTAGCGCCGCCGTGTAGTCCGCGCGCGACGAGTTTCTTAATATATATCCAGGCAAGACTGTCTGAATATATATGACACGTGTTCGATTCGGCCCAGCATCTGTGAAAATTTACAGTATTTTTTTTTGCAATTGAAGAGTGTCACACACCCAATGACACAAGTTGGCGTCAAAGAGGTTCATTGAAGAGTTGACTCATACCCAGTGGAATATACCCAGGGACCAAAGATGGTCCGATGGTTGGTTTCGAACCCGGCTCCCTCAGCACCGCAGCCCGATGCTCCGCCCATTGGACCATGAGTACCGAGTGACAGAAGTTGGCGAGAAAGACGTTAGCGAGGACAAACAGACATACCAAAAGCTTCGTGAAGTTCCCAATGAATGTTAATCGCATTAACAAATATTACGTTTTTTTTCAAGGCGCAATTGCGCTGACAATGCACTATCGGAAAGGCACAAATATTGGGTGAAGTTCACTCCCTTGCTTTCTCGGTGTTACCGGGACAAACGCATACATTGCACGTTTTCAACGAGGCGGTCCATTCATCCGCGCGCGCACGAGAGCAATCGGGCGTGCCATATAGACCATGCCGCGTTAACAAAGGAGCTCGCGCCGAGTAAACAACAACCACCACCATCCATGAAAACGGTAATTACAGTGAAGATTACTACTAATCCTGATCCTGACTAGAGGGACGTCACGCATGCTCAAGAATGCGGGTGTGAGGGTACGACATTGAAGGCCGGCCCGGCGGAGTGGTGCGTCAACCAGGGAGGGGCGTTGCGACCGAGCCAACGATGGTGATTCGTCGAGCTACTGTCATCAGATTCCCCCGTCCCGTATCCTAGGGGTGATGACGGTATTAAAAGCGGTGGGTGTGGTGCAGTGCGGTGGTTCTGACGTGTCCTGATGCGAACTCAGACGTTGAATATGCTCCTGATGGAGTTGTACATAATGTAAATTAAGCCATTTTTTCTTACTCCTACTACTGGATGTATTCATCAATGGGCTTGGTGGATTCTTGGCCCAAACGCCACCTCGAGCCGCAACAAACTGGTGGCAGCGGTGGGATCAGGAATGCAGTCCTCACGATCTGGGATCGGCGGAACCTTGGAACCTTCGCAAGCTCGAGGTAAACTGCGGACGGAAGAGCGACTTCTGTGGATCCGGGATCAGCAGAGCTCCTCTTCGTGGCTCAGGGAGGCACAACCGTCGCAGTAACGGCGTGGAGTCTTCGACGACTCGAAGAAACAGGAAAGAAGAGCAGCAGAAGGCGGCAGTCCTCCCGATCTGGGATCAGCGGACCTGGGAACGTGGCTCCGGGAGACACGGCCTTCACAAGCTCGAGGTTGGGTGAGTGCTTGAGCGACTACGTTTGCCAGACGATGAGGACAGGGTTCTATCGGGAAATTAGCTGTGACTGAGCGCCACCGGGTGTGTGGTCAATACAGGGGAAGTTGTAGTCAGCTCTCGAAAAGCATGGACATCACAGTGTTAAATAAAGAGGAGCTGTTGCTGTTAGCAGCAGAGCTCGGTATGGATATTAGCCATAAGTTGAGGAAGCCCGAAATTCGTACTGCGATTGACGAATTGGGTTTCGATGAGGACGAGCTCACGGATGACTGGGAAAAGATATGCCGTGAGAAGGAAGAGAAAGAGCGCGAGAGGAAAGAAAAGGAGGAAGAGAAGGAGAAGCAGGAAAAGAGGAAACAAAGGCAGGCAGAAATTGAGCTTCAGAAAATAAAACTACAGCACGCCAGATTAGCGCGCGGGGCGAATGTGACGCCACCACAAACGGAAAACGTGAAAATGAGGAGTTTGCTTCAGCCGTACAAAACAGGCGATGACATTGGTCTCTACCTGATTAATTTTGAGCGAATTTGTGAGAGGCAATCATTTCACCAAGACACATGGCCGGAGCGGTTGCTTGCCTTCATTCCGGGAGAAGCCTCGCCTGTCATAGCCCGACTGAGAGCAGACGAAGCAGGCGTGTACGTACAGTGCAGTGATGTCGAGTTTTCCTCGCAAAATACAAGCTTTCCACTGAGGAATTTTGGAGGAGATTTCGTCAGGAAAGAAAGAAGCCTAATGAAAGCTTTGTTGAGTTTGCGTGTAGCCTGAAGGACAATTTTTCAGAGTGGGTGAAAGGAGCAGGGGCGGATAACGTGAGTAAGCTGTCAGATTTAATCTGCTTAGAGCAGTTTTACGAGACCCTCACGGATAACGTGCGCCTTTGGGTTAAGGACAGGCAGGAAGGTGTGTCCGTAAAGAGCGCAGCACAGCTGGCCGATGAGTATGTGGCTAGCCGTGACTTCAAGCTTCAGAGCAGTAACGCACAGTACTATCAAAGTCCACGGCCACAAGCTTACCGTCAAGGGAAGCTAATAACAAAAAAAAAAGAAAGAGATGACACTAGTCGCAGTGCGGCGCACACCGAAGGCATGGCGAAAGCATCTGAAAAGGGCAGAAAGGAACCCAGAAATCATTCGGAAGAGCTCGAATCGAAAGTCAAGTTGGCATGTTATCACTGTAAGGAAACGGGTCACTTCGCCCGAAACTGCCCAAAGAAAAGGCCAGTATTCGCTTGTATAAGCAGTCATCCGAGTAATCTAGATCTCCTGAAGCCATACATGACGGATCTAATGGTAAATGGCAAAAAGTGTAGGGTACTCAGGGACTCCACGGCCACCATGGACGTCGTCCATACGAAGTATGTGAAAAGTGAAGACTACGTGTTCGAATGCGCGTGGATAAGGCAGGCCCGAAGACTCAGCGAAGACTCAGTGTGTTTACCGATGGCAAACGCACAGATTGAGGGTCCTTTCGGAGATATGGAGACAGTGGTAGAAGTCTCCAATGGTCTACCGGAGGGCTACCCTTAACTTTTTTCGAACAGCTCAGAGCCCGACTGCTACTGAATAAAAGAGGGTGCACATTTGCTGAAGCCCAGGTCATGGCGTTGACGAGGTCCAAAGCACGCGAGCAAGCTCAGGAGCTGCGTTACGACGAGGAAAAAAGTGAAAAAAAAAGCTCGAGGAAGCAGCTAGCTCCGGAGATGTAGTTCAGCTGGAGGAGGAAATCTTTCCGATTTCCCCTACAGAAAATCAGTAATGGCGCCGACTGGAGAAAAAAAAAAGCCCTCGAAAGAAAAAGAAAACGGTTTCCGGGGATCCGTATTGGCACCAACCGCCCTTAGCTACGAACGCATGGTAGGTGTTGACAGGGAAACGCTAAGAGTGGCACAGCAAAATGACTCGAAAATAGCAGTTCTAAACAGCGGAACAAGTGAAGGTGTGTCGTCGAAAAAACAATTTTTTTTTCAAAGTGACAAACGGTATCCTACACCGTATGTACCGAGATAGGCAAGGGCAATCTTACGATCAACTGGTGGTGTCGGCACCGTATTGTAGGGACTTGCTGAGCCTTTGTCATGACCACTCGTCGGCAGGACATGTAGGTATAAATAAGACAAAGAGTGTTTGTGTATTGTATGGGCCATTCAAAAGCTAGGATGTTATTATTCAAGACACGAAATTTACTGTCGAGAGCGATCATTGTCCTCTCGCCTGGCTGAAGCAAATGTCGGAAAAAAAAAACATGAGACTACTCAGATGGAGTCTCATTCTGCAGGAATACAACTTCGAAGTAAATCACAGGAAAGGGAGCCAGAATAAAATGCAGATGGTTTAAGTCGCGAATTTTGAACGATTCAAAGTTAAAAAAACGAAATGTGTTTGTACGTATCGCTACCGAAGTTAATCAGATAGGCAACTAAATTTTGTCTTGCCGAGGGCTGACCACGACGAAAAGGGGGAGAGGCAGAAAGAGGGGTAGAATTCTTCAAAGCGATGCGGGGATCACAGCGTCCGGTAGGCGTGTCGCTTGGGTACGCCGACCAGTGTGTGTGTGTGTGTGCGTGTGTGTGCGTGTGCGTGTGCGTGCGTGTGTGTGTGTGTGTGTGTGTGTGTGTGTGTGTGTGTGTGTGTGTGTGTTTGCGTTTTCCTAGGAAGAAGGCCGCCATTACGCGAGTGCTGGGACCCCAGCTGCAATAGAAGGGAACCTCGACGCTTCGGGCAGCCTGACAGCTGGTCACCCTCAGGTCGAATCTCTTGGCGACGGCGGAGTCTGTTACGTCTCAACCTGGACAAACGCATACCTTGCATGTTTTCAACGAGGTGGTCCATTCATCAGCGCGCGCACGACAGCAATCGGGCGTGTCATAGACCGTGACGCGTGATCCTGACCAGAGGGACGTCACGCATACTCAAGAATGCGGGGTCGAGGGTGCGACATTGGAGGCGGGCTCGGCGGAACGGTGCGTCAAACTGGGAGGGATGTTGCGGCCAAGCCAACGATGGTGATGGGCCGACCTACTGTCATCAGATTTCCCCGTCCAATATCCGAGGGAAGACGGCGGGATTAAAAGCGGAGACGTGTGCTGCAGTGGACGGGGGTGGCGATGTGGGCTTGTTGGTCGGTCATCATGGAATGGTATTTGGAATGCGCAAAAAAAAAAAAAAAAACACGGACACGAGAAGAAACGAAGACGAAGACAAGCGCTATCAACAACGAAATTTATTTGCGGGACCGGTCGTACTTATACACAAAAAACCACGTGCACAGCGATATCAACTCTGAAGATAAGTACATGACGGTATGAAAGCAATCTAAAGCTGTCGCATCAAGAAAACACCAAGAACTTAAATGATGAATTGCAAATGCGATCAGCTTTCATGGCATATGCAAATAATCTAACTCTCTCGCCGACAATGATAGTGACGGTTTGCTAATACATTGGTGAGCGGCCGAGAGGATTTGCTCAGTTTCTATTATTAATCTTACATTCTCGCGTTTATCACTGTATATAATGGGGGTTTCATCTAGAAGAGGATGACATGGACACGTTTTGCAATGCAAAGCAAGAAAACCGTCACCTGATACACTCTGCACCTTATTTCTGTGCTCCCTTAAGCGATCATTGATGCATCTTCCGGTCTGGCCTATGAAGCATCTGCCGCATGACAGCAGAATACGATAGACCACCCCCACGGCGCATCCGACGAACTCTTTTTTTGTGGTTATCACACGCCGGCTTTTTTGTCCTCATTGGGTTAGTGGTTTTACACAGGGTACTTAGTTTATTTGGAGCGGAAAAAACAACCAGCACATTACCTCGACTCCCTATCTTTTTCAGGCTTTGCGAAATCTGGTGTATGTACGGAATCACTGCGGTTTTCACCTGGTCACGTCCGCTAGCTCTCGCATTCTCATGGGGCCATTGTCCCGAACGTTCCTGTTTGAGCAGCTTTTCTTACAGCGACACCAACACCTGGTTAGGATAATCAGCCTCCTTAAGACGCACGGACTGCTGCTGGAAACTGGTTTTCATTAGGTGTGGGCATGATTTCTTAAGGGCGTTTTTCAAACACATGTTAGCTATGCCCCTCTTCACCAACTTCGAATGAGCTGAATGAAATTGGAGAAGGGGTTTGTTAGCTCGTGGGCTGTAAGCCAAGCAGGCCCTAATATCAGTACAGATGAACTGAACGTGTCAGAAAAGCTGCTCAAACAGGAACGTTCGGGACAATGGCCCGTGAGAATGCGAGATCTAGCGGACGTGACCAGGTGAAAACCGCAGTGATTCCGTACACACACCAGATGTCGCATAGCCTGAAAAAGATAGGGAGTCGAGGTAACGTGCGGGTTGTTTTTTCAGCTCCAAATTAACTAACTGAGGACAAAAAAGCTGGTGTGTGATAAGAACCGCAAAAAAAGAGCTCGTCGGATGCGCCGTGGGGGTGGTCTATCGTATTCCGCTATCATGCTGCAGATGCTTCATAGGCCAGACCGGAAGATACATCAATGATCGCTTAAGAGGGCACAGAAATAAGGTGCAAAGTGTATCAGGTGACGGTTTTCTTGCTTTGCATTGCAAAACATGCCCATGTCGCCCTCTTCTAGATGACACCGCCATTATATACAGGGATAAACACGAGAATGTAAGATTAATAATAGAAACTGAGCAAATCCTCTCGGCCGCTGACCAGTGTATTAGCAAACCGTCACTATCATTGTCAGCGAGAGAGTTAGATTATTTGCATATGCCATGAAAGCTGACCGCATTTGCAATTCATCATTTAGGTTCTTGGTGTTTTCTTGATGCGACAGCTTTAGATTGCTTTTATACCATCATGTACTTATCTTCAGAGTTGATATCGCTGTGCACGTGGTTTTTTGTGTATAAGTACGACCGGTCCCGCAAATAAATTTCTTTGTCGATAGTTAGCGCTTGTCTTCGTTTCTTCTCGTGTCCGTGTTTTTTCTGCGCTTTCCTAATACCATTCCATGGTGCAGTGGAGTGGTGCTGATGTGACCTGATACGAACGCAGACGTTCAATATATATATGCTCCTGATGGAGTGGGCTTTCGTACCAGGGGTCCAGTGTACATAATATAAATATAAACCATTTTTTCTTATTCCTACTACTGGATCTATTCATCAATGGGCTTGGTGGATTCTTGGCCCAAATGCCACCTAGAGCCGCAACTTCGGCTATGCAATTTTACCACCAGAAAGATACGAAACCTTCTATTAAGGTCAGAACGCAAAAAGCGGCCTCCAAGTCGTATTTTACATTGAGCATGCTTTGAGTTAAAAACATAATTGAAAGTTGATACATATATTTGTTGAATGCAACATTTTCTAAAACCAAAATTAAATTTTGATGTTTTACGCGTCGTAACCTCAATCTCATTATGACGCATGCCGTAGTGGTGGTCTCCGTATTAGTTTTCAGCACTTGGGGCTTTTTAACGTGCTCCTAAAATGAAGTACACGAGCGTTTTTGGGTTTCGCCCCTTGCGGCAGCTGCCTCGCATCAAACCTGTAATCGCGGGCTCAGCAGCGCAACGCCATAGCCTGTATGCTACCGCGCCGAAGACGTGAATTTTACTGCCATGAGTTGACGTCTTAAGCGAAACTCGCTTTTCCTTCTGCTAGCTGCGTGACCTTGCAAAAAACAATTCAAAGAATTTCTCGACTCGAGCCTTTCGGAAAGATCGACTAAGCGCACAACAAATTATCCGGGAGGGCCTCCAGTTCCTGACGTGCATGTTTAGGGGCGTTGCGCATGTTGCCTGCGAACTGAGCGACAAAAAGATACCAGCACACAGCCAAGTGTCTCCACAGGAAACCAACCGCAGGATAGCAAGAAATCGAAGAAGGTACTGAAAGAACCGGAAGTAAAATAGAAAGTCTTCCGCGAAAATACCGCTTACAAGGAATACCGCAATAATACGTGAAAATGAAGAGGAAGAAAAATACGGAACGACAAATAATTAAGGTGCAAGTTGAGCGAAGCACGTCGCTGTTCGACCAGCGAGTTCACGTCGACCCGCGGTCGTCGAAACCGTGCTCGCGCGCGAAAACGAGCCGGCCAGCTAAGGTAACACGGCGAAGCGCGGACGTTTGCGCCAGCACTCCACACACGGGGGCCCGATGTGCCGCAGCAAGGCGACTGTGCAAGCACCGTGGTGGCGGCGGGGTGTGCGTATGTAGGGAACGCGCCCAGAAACAGAAACTGCGGAGCACACTCGCAGGCAAACAATGCGGCACTCTTTCTTTCGCGCCCTTCCCTCGCACCCGCGGCCCTGAGGAAAGATGGCCGCTAACACGGTTACGTACTTACGCGCGCACACTCGCACGGAGGCCGGCAATAGAATCAGTTGCGTTTCTTTTTGCCCCGGAGGAGAGAGTCCCTTTATCGACACCATGGTGTCAGTAACGGGTTGCGTGGGCCCCGCGGTTATCGAACAGCGCATTGCTGCTGCTGCCGCTGCTGCCGCTGTTACTACACGTGTTCTCATGATGGGAGAAATGGAAGCTGGCGCGGCCCCTGGAAGTTCGTCGAAAAGAAATATTCACTTACGCGGCAATCCGCGCGCTATCTTTCGACCTTCGTTACAATCCGCCGGTCGTTACGTGTGGCGCGACGCGATTTACTTGTCACTGTTGCACGCGCAAAATGCGCAACCGCGAGGGCATACGCGCATGCAGAAGAAAATTAGCTGCGTAAAGCATGCAGGCTGCTGCCTGGTACATGTTTGCGTTTAATTCAATAGCATACAAAGTGAAAATAAAAAGCAGCAGGATCATCAAGCTCTCTCTACAGTTTGTCGAAGCTGGGAGCGTCTGCTTCGCCGTTTGGCGGTTATCTACACTCTCGTATGAATGCGTACATGCATCTCACGGGCTATTCTATTGAATGACAATATTTTTTTGGCCCGTTATTCTTTCAGCTGCTTGGCATCTCCATTTACAGGAATAAAACATCGGCTATTGGCGTTCCGTCTCGAAACACTGTTGATAGCGTTGCCCAAGACGCAATGTCTGGAAGCGAGTGAAGCCGCAAGTGTGGTCTCATGAACTCCTATAAACAAACGCCCAGTTTCTGTTGTGAAACCCTCTTCAGAAGCACTGTGTGACTGCTACACAGCCTGCAGCAGCAACATACAGAAAGCTATTAGGGCGAAGCCGCTCCGAAATACTAAAGGCTGCTAAGTGCACCGAGCCTAGATGACAGTAAGCACGGAACCAGAATACGACTGATCGGGTCGCTACACCGTTAAATACAGCAAGTGGGCAATTGTTTTTTTTTTTTTTGCGTTTCCTGCTGTGACGAGTGAATTATCCATCTAGAAATATGGGTGTAAAAGCGATGAAATACTAATTCGGAGCACCGGGTGCATAAATACATGTCGACAAAAACAGAAGCATGCATGCACTACGTGGGTATTTTTTTTTTTTTTTTTGCTGCGTTGTGGTTCGGATAAAAAGAAGCCACGTGAAAGAGAGCTACGTAAAAGTTCTAATAAACCATTCTGCTTTATGTTTACACCATTCTACGTGCCTCTACTCTACCTGTCCGCCAAGGCGGCCATGTGCCGCTGCGAACTCGCATTTAACTTATTTTATAAAAAAATAACTTCCCATTAATTTACATTCCTTACATTTGGGCCATGCGTCCCTTTTGCAGCGCCACGAGAGATGCTACTGACAACTAACTGTAGGTAGGACTGGCATTTAACTAGGACCACTAACACTTTCCCAAATAGCAGCAGCTGCGGTATATTCTTAAAATA
Source organism: Dermacentor silvarum (assembly GCF_013339745.2). Classification (NCBI taxonomy): domain Eukaryota; kingdom Metazoa; phylum Arthropoda; class Arachnida; order Ixodida; family Ixodidae; genus Dermacentor; species Dermacentor silvarum. The sequence goes on from NC_051154.1 coordinate 155,894,967, forward strand.
ATCGCGAGAATGGCTTCGCACGATTGGTTCGTCGTTGCCGTCCCACATTACAAGTGACAGTTTGCTCACTCCCGCTTCGGACAGCGTGCTTCAAAGACCATGAGCAGAGGGAAATCGTCAGGGACAAAGTGGCGAAGGTGGCGATTCGGAGAGTCTATATGACACGGAATTAAAAAGAATATAGGCGTTCAGGAAACGAGGCTAACGGCCACCCAACGTAATTTCATGATCAGACGCTGTAGTAATGAAAGAGTCGAAAGTTGGCGGCCATCCGTGTCGCTTCCTGCGCCATTGTTCGTCTTTTACTTCAGTAACCTCGTTTTAACGTCTCGCCACACCGGCATTTTCCAACCCAACCTCTAGTCAAACTTGGCAGCACGCCTAATTGCGTTACGTGACTGATTCTGGGTCAGTATGATAAGAAGACGAATTTATCTTAGGCAACATCACAAAATATGTTAAAACTTGGTTAGTTGCTGCCTTCGCCTCCACAATATGAAAGCGTATTCAGCGATCGAATCTGGTGCTACATTTCAGTGATCCTTCCCGTTTCGTTGATGACATCTGGCCTTCCTTGCAGAATACTTTACAGTCACCAAACAGCGGGTCAAGGCGAATGGCTAGATCATTTTTAATACATTCAGTTGGCATTTGCTCAGAAAATACCATGATAATAGTTCTGTTTGGCGTTCTCTGCCCTACAATGACAATAAACTGGTTCATTTTTTTTTGTCATGAACTTCCAGTCAAAGCTAGATCGCCCACTGCTGTTTGTTGAACTGTAACGAAAATGTTGCCAAATAGCTTGCCGCACCAGTTACAGGACTCGGCGGGTAAAAAAAAAATGCTGCATGTTTCGCTTACGTCTCCACACAATCTTCTGCTGAGCACAATGTTCTGTTCTTGGCGCTCTTTGGCCACATCTGGCCCTTGCGCCAATAAACTCCAATAATCATCATCAACATAGTGTTCACCAACCACATCCGAAAGTATACTAACGTAAGTGATTGTTGCCGATGTAGTTGATGTAAATGACTGTAATGGTGAACAATTATGCCCACGTAAATCGTGATCACCTGTGGAGTCTACAGCTTCCTCAGAATCAATTCCTCGAGTCGACTGATCCTCTTAAAGTTGTAAGGCTTCCACGTAACCTTCCACGTCAACTCGATACAATGAGTTGTCGAATTCCTGTGAATGCCTTACTCAACAACGGCTACCTGCGCCGTCTCCGTCCAACCATCATTCCTTATTGCGATAACTGTGAGCTGAGCGGGATAGAACAGGGGAAGCGAGGGGCTAGATTTTATTTATTAAACGCCATAACAAGTTAACAGACAGTGTACCCAAAGAAAGCATAGGAGAAATTGCCTGTTCTTAACGTATAAATAAATTTTAATTAAATAAACCTTCACTAAACGAGAAGAAGGGGAACCAGGGGGCCCGATTTTTCTTAGTCACAAGAATATGAAGTCAACAGGTAATAATGCCAAGGAATTAAAGCACAGCGGAAATTATTTGTTGTTTTTAAGTCCAGTGTAGAAATGAGAAGGTAAATGCAAATGAAAGTGGACGAAAATACAGCGTGCTGCCGGTGGGACCCCAACGCACACCCTGCGCATCCTCCACACCCTCTTCAGGTCGCACACTATAGGGTTTATTGGCCCGTTGCCTTTTCCTAAGCTTCACAATACGTGACCGCTGCTGCTGAAAGCATGTCTCACACCTGCCGCCATGACCGTGAGCGGCGCTGGCGAACATTCCAAGGGCTAAGTCTGGCAAACGTACATAAATACCGAACAAAGTGCCGGGCAGGGGGGGGGGGGGGGGGGTGGCAGCCGTCGTTGTATCTCCGTTGATAGAGCATCGCACGTGCCATGCGCAGGTTGTGAGATGGGCTTCCACCGGTGGCAAGTTGTTTTTTATGCCGCTTTCTTCTTTCCTTGTGACCTCTACGTTTAATTTAAAAAACAGAGTCAATTTTTCTACACTTTCCTTGGCGTCATTGTCTATTGGCTTCTTACGAGTTTGATAGGCGTTGCATAAAATTTCTTGGAATTTCAGTCTGACAGAAGCGAAAAGACATGTTATTTTAGTCTAATTGACCCTGCGTGTTTCCTGAGAACCACTGAAGCTAGCACTAGGTCCCATGGCTTGTCCTGAATGTAACGTTTAACTTTAGATTTTCTATTCTCAGAGACCATAACATCCGGCACTGATGAAGCCACTTACCTGGGGACGACCAAAACTTTCGTCTGCTCATTTCAATAAAATTTATTCATCTTGAGTTCTCGGACATTGGAGCACTTAACAAGATCTAATGTTTCGTCAGCACCGTCACCTTCGTTTCACCTGTACATCACAAAAATTATGGGCCCCACTGACCCTAATTTAGGGCAGTGGCGAGAGTCAGCACGAGGCCTCTTCTCTGGGTGCGCCCTGCATGATCAGCCTCAACCCGACACAAGGCTCGCGAGCTTACGTTAGGCCAGCGCCTTTGTTCCCTGGATCCTGATCTAAAGCTCCGCCTTCCACATGGCTTACCACGACAGGAGGTACTTCTCATTTGTCTCCTATGGTTGCGAGTACCTTTCTCAATACTGCAATTTTTGAAAACTATAGCGGATTGAGTGACCGTCTGTGATCCCGATGGAGGGACCGTCAATGATATAGCAAAAAACAGTTACCACGTCGGCGATGCCCACAGCGGACTTTCTATTGTTCCTAATATTTCCCTCCCCTTTTCCCTTCCCCCAGTGTAAGGTAGCCCACCGGGCTCAGTCCTGGTTAACCTCCCGGCCTTTCATTTATCGTTTTCTCTCTCTCTTTCGCAAGGCTACTGATACCTCATCGGAATGGCCACAAGTCCAGATTGCGAACTTTGCGGGCGCAAATAGACGATAGGCCGCCTTCTGTGTGATTTTAGTCGTTTCAGTGTACAACGTAAAGTCCTCAGCACCACGCTCGAAAAAATCAACAACTGCCCCTTACAGAAGCCAGAATTCTTGTACCCTAGTCACAGCCGACGTCGGCACGAACTGCTTTAAAAGCGCTTCTGTGCATTTAAAAGAAACGGGACTCACTGAAAAACTATAGATTGTGCGAACTGATGCGTTCCTGTTTTTAAAATCTTCTCTTGTTTTCTTATCGTCTCTGCCCTTACACCATCCCCCTGTGCAGAGTAGCCAACAGGACACTTAATCTGGTGGAACTCTCTGCCTTTTATCCCTTGTTTTCCCTACTCCTCCTCCTCCTCATCTCGCTCTTAGTCTTTATCTCCCTTTTCTTGCCTCTCAACGTATCCCTCCTAGCGCCTTTCTGTTCCAAACCCCATCTCATGTGCAGAGTTAGCTTTTGGTGGTTAGATACTTGCAGGTAGAATTTAATGCTTTCTATTAAAAAGTTTTATATCTGTTTGATTGACTGTACCTGGAACTGTTTGAGTTATTCTGAGCAATAAACTAGACATGAGATTACGTCCCCTGAATGATAACGTTCCCACTACATGAGTCGTTCTTGAGCGCACGTGGTTTCCAAACGCTATGAAAAATGACAGCGAAGCGACCTGGATGTAATACCTACTATACATTTCAACTTAATTAAAATGCATTTTGTGGTGGATCCTCTAGGCTATAGATCTAAATAGCTGGGCTCCATTGTATATTTAAATTACGCGTATCGCTCCTCGAATTAGTTTCCGTAACGCCGTTGTAGCGGCCTTTAATCAGGTGCGGAGTAACTTCCTCCTCCGACCCCCACCAACTACACCGGGATTTTCTACGAAGACTTTAACGAATATTTAAAAATCACCTGTGGCAGATAGCACATTTCTAATCCTTGAGCTGTAATTCTCAAACAGGCAAACATTCCTAGCACGAGAAATCTGAATGCATATTCAACTAAATAACAAAGTATCAATAATGAACTCATTCATTAATTACTTTATGGCACATAGAAATTTATTAATTGTATTTGGTGAGTTAGCAATGCGTATCCAATTAAAACGATTATAAGGATTACACCAGTTTATAAATATTAATTCGCGAAGTTGTTGACGGTATACAGGGTGTTTCATTTTAGCTGCACCAAATTTTTAAAAATAGCCTGTGGCAGATACCACAATTGTAATCCTTGATCTAAACTACTCGATGAGGCGGCCATTACTTCCACGAGAAATCAAGACGCCTGATTGAATAATTATCAAAATTACGCTAATTAACTTTCTAATTAATTATTTTACGGCACATCTTTCAATCTACGAATTACAGCCGCTGAGCTCGCAAGGCGTATCCACTTGGAACGCATTCTCAAGACTGAACCAGTCTCGAGATATTAATTTTCAAAGTGTCCGACGAAATGCATGGGAGTTCCAGTTAACTTTTTGAGGAAAACGTGCTTTTATGCATTGACGCGCAGATTGAAAGATGTGCCGTAAAATAATTATTTAGAAAATTAATTAGCGTAAATATGATAACTATTCAATTAGGCGTTTTGATTTCTCGTGGAAGAAATGGCCGCCTCATCGAGTAGTTTAGATCAAGGATTATAATTGTGCTATCTGCCTCAGGCAATTTTTAACAATTTGGTGCAGCTAAAATGAAACACCCTGTATATGGGCATCCCAGTTACTTTTGTGCTTCAATGCGTAAAATGACGTTTTCATTAAAAAAAGGAAGTGGAGCGTTAGTGCATTTTTACCTCAAGTTTGACTGTGCATATCTCGAAACCGGTGCTATCCTTAGTATTCGCTCCAAGTGGATATGCCTTGCAAACATTGAAATATAAAACATTTTTACCTCCCGAAACTTCGCAAAGGAGAACAAGTCGTTCGCCCTCATTGAAGGGACCAATGACGGAGCCGGCGGATTCCATGACCCCCTCCTTGGAGATGTAGCGAATGACAGGCTTTTCAGGAGGAACTGAAATGGAGAAAATGAAAGGCGGGGCTATTAGATGCTTTTCGTACCTCAAGATTTCGTTGCATGCTTCATTTGACAACACACAATTCACTTTGACTTGGTTGATCGTGCAATCATTTTATTTATTTCTTCGCTGTCGGATTACAGGGTGGGAAATGAATCGCTAACGAACTCTTCACGACCTTTCGCATATACTGTCGTATTCGATTTAAAGGCCACAACTTAAAGCATCAAATATACTCGCGAAATAGGCTAGCGCTTTTAATTACTCATTATTCCGTAACCTGCCATAGTGTGCATGTTGAGTAATCAAAAGACACAGTCCGTACGATCTATGTTGTTGTCATTCTGTCGTGACCGATAGCTTAGTGTCGATACTGATCACAACCGCAAGCACATTTTTCACTAGTGGGTCGGACCCGCGCTCCCATAGGTTACACAAATTAAGTGGGATGACTCGCTCGTGACAGGTGTTTCTCAATCTTTTCGGTTATTTACGAAGGATTGCACCCTATGCCTATCCAATGGAAACAGTCCAATCTCCACAAAGCAGTGTTCTGTTTCGCAACTTCTATTCGAAGCGCTGTGTACTACTGCATATGCAAAAATGACCTTTTCGCTCATCATAGGACAGAGAAATGAGAAATATAAGCTGTCCCCATTTCCGGAGCAAATAGGATAACCGACGTTCTTTTTCAGCGAATCCTAAACCACAGTAAAAATTTAAAAAATAAAAGAAAACAATTTTAGTATACTCATAAAATATTCATCCAAAAATGTATCTTTTTTAAATTTAGCGGTGAGAGTTTGATTACTGGAAGAAAGAGGCCAAACTTCTATTTCTTTTTACAGTAACCAAGCGAATTACGTTGCTAAGTTCAGTCTCTGGCTCCTTTAGTGTACGATGGAGTTCATCTTTTCCAATAAACAATAAAGTGGGCCCCAGAAGACGCGGCCAAAATTCATGGCGTCATGTGAGGCTAATGTGAAACGTTCTAAATGGTATTAATACCCGTTTATGGTCTTCCCTTATTTTCTGGCTTAATAAGCCTCAATTTGTATTTAATACAGGCTGTATTCTTTAGTAATACAGATCAACATATTTTCCTCTTTAGTTTCCCTTTATCAAAAAAAAAATATTTTGTTCATTCGTATTTTTGAGCAATCGTAAGTGGGTGCAAAAAAAGAGAAAAAAAAACTCTAAATATGTTATGTCAGGGCAACAAATTATCCGCTTGTATTGCACCTTCAGATACATTCAAGCCACGAGAGATGTTCACCCAAAATTGCGACCAAATAGAGTCAAAATAACAAGCAAGCGGCCAGAAATAGTCAAGATCAAAATGTCCAACAGAGAGAGAGAGAGAAATAAACTCTATTGTTAGACCAGGCTCCTTGAGATCAAAGGTGGGTGCCTCCTCAGTCCAGGTAGCCATGGCTCGCTGCCACCACCCGAGCCCTGTTCACCAACCGTAGCTGGTTTCCAGGGTCTTTTCAGAGTCTCCCACTGGTCTTCCGATTGTTCCTGCTTATTATCGTCTGGTGGTGTTATGTTAGGTGGTGGTGGTACGCGTCTGTTATTCCTGCACCCTAGCACCATATGGCGCAAGGTGTTGGGCGTGTCCGGCGGGCAGAACTTGCAGTCTCGCCCGTAGATCCCCGGATCCCCGGCTTGCAGCAGTGTTCCATGCGGGTAGGTTCCAGCCTGGAGTCTTCACGTCACCGCTTCTTATCGTCTTATGCGCGGGCGGGTAGCGACGCCTCTGCTTCCTGTAGTGCGCCAAGATATCCGAGTACTTCTTGGATATCCGTTCATGATCCTCGTCACAGTCGTTGGTCCGTGTTCTCTGCGTGTCGGAGATGGCTCGGCGTGCGTGATCTCGAGTCGCGGCGTGTGCCGCCTGGTTCCCCGCGAGAGACTCGTGTCCGGCGTCCAGAGTATGTGTGCTGCTTTTATCTCGGGTTATTCAAGACCTGAAGTGCTGCCTTTCCGACCCTTCCATTCACATACCTTCTGCATGCTTCTTGTGAGTCCATCACCACGGTAACCAGGGTCTTCTTGCACGTTGCGATAGCCAAGGCTATGTCAAGCTCTTCCGCTGTGCTCGCGTCCTTGGCGCGTATGGATGTAGCTGTAAGTTCTTCGCCCCTCTCGTCGACCACGCTGATTGCAAATCGGTCGTTTGTTCTGTACGCAGCTGCGTCCGTGTATCTCACATTTTTTTTTCTTTGCTGTTGGTGCGTTCGAGTATTTGCTTGAGCGCTTGTATTCTCGCCTGTCCCCTTTCCTTGTCGCACTCGGGATGCATGTTTCTGGGAAGGGTACTTATGTGTAGCTTGTCTCTGACCTCGTGTGGGATACGCTGAGGTAGTGCCTCTCATCCTCGACATGGTAGCCCAGGTCTTGGAGCAGGGCTCTTCCAATCTTTGTCAGCGATAGATATCTCCAGCTGGTTGACGTTGTGCGCTTCCACGAGCTCTTCCCACGTGTTGTGGGCTCCCATTTAGAGTAGTTTCGCTGTGGATGTGGAGGAGGACAGGCCAAAGGCAATTTTGTAGTATTTTCTGGTGAGGGTGTAGACTTTGTCTCGTTGACTGATCTTAATATCAACGTATGGGGTCCCGTACGTGACGATGCTCGTATCATTCCCGTGCAGTCTTCTTCATTGAGTCCGTGACTTCTGCTCGTCACTCTTTTGATAAGTTGGGTTACTTGTTGCACTGTTCTCTGAATTTTTTCCAACTCTGCTCCCCCGGCCCCGTCCTTCTGAATCAGGAGTCCCAGGATGCGAAGCGTCGTAACCTGCGGAATCATGATGCCTCCCACCTTTACTTCCGGGTCTGGTATCTGCTGCGGTTGTCGGCCTCTTGTGCGCTTTCTTAGCACCAAGAAGTCTGACTTTTCTGGTGCGCACGTCATTCCACATGTTTCCCGGTACTTTTCGATTGTGTCAACCGCTTCTTGCAGAGCGTCTTGCTGTTTACCTGTCGACCCTCTCGTAGTCCACATAGTGAGGTCGTCAGCATATATTGCGTCATCAATTCGTTCTATTTGCTTCAGTTGTTTGGGTAGCGAGCTCATCACCAGATTGAATAGCATGGGTGAAATGACGGAGCCTTGTGGCGTTCCCTTTCTCGGTATTTCAAATTTCTCAGAGCGTAAGTTGCATATATCCCCACTGTAGCTGTCCGTTCTTTCATAGAAGCTCTGATGTAATTATATATTTCCCCCCGCAGTTTTTATATACGTTGACGTGTTGCAGTATGGCTTTGTGTGACACGTTGTCGAAAGCCCCTTTGACGTCAAGTGCGAGGGTGGCTCTCTTGCTATGCGTGACCAGTTTGTCGATCACTTTTCCCTTGATCTTCAGTAACACGTCTTGCGTGGACACCTGAGCTCTAAATTCGAACATAGTGTTTCGGACGTGTGCGTTAATTGTCTTCGAGATGTTCGATCATGCGGTTATGCACCATGTGCTCGTAGAGTTTTCCAACACACGAGGTGAGGGATATAGGTCGCAGGTTCTGCACGCTGATGGGCTTGTTGGGTTTAGGAATCATGGTAACTTCGGCATGTTTCCATTCCGGTGGTACTTTACCCGGCCTGTTCCCAGCACTCGTTGATGATGATACTCGTCAAAGTGCGAATCTACAGTTATGTTCCGCTCCGTACCGAGGAACTTCTCCTTCACTTCTTTGATAATGTCTTCCTCTTTCTCCGGGTGATTGTGTATGAGGCTCTGCACTTTCTGTTTTGCGGCGTTCTTGTTCTCCTTCTTGGATAGGAGAGTCTTGAGTACCACGCAAATGCGCTTGGTGCTTAAGGTCCCTTGAAGCTTGTTACATGTTTCGCGCCAGTTCTTTCTTTCAAGTTGTTCAGAATACTCTTGCGTTTCCCTGATCAGCTTGGAGATTCGAATTTTGAATTGCGGTTGCACTTGTGATGCTTCCAGCATTTCGCGAGTCCCCTCCGCGCCTCCCACGGGTGGAGTAAGTGGGGGTCGACCACGGGGATGTCTTGAAACAATTGGATTGTCCTCGTATGCTTCTCGGCACTTTCCACGACTCCTCTGATCCATATTTCCTATGTCGTCTATCATCGCATTAACGGTACTCTCGTCTTTGCGAAAGGCCTGCCAGTTTGTGATCTTGGCTTTTCTGATCTTCATCGCCACTTTGTGCTGCGGGATGATCGTTTGCAATATATAATAGTCGCTGCCCAGATTCTCATCCATGCAGCTCCACTCATACTGTTTGAGTCCATGTACGAACGTCAGGTCGGGGCTGGTGTTTCTAGATACACTGTTGCCGATGTGCACGGGTGTCTGCGGGTCGTTAAGCAGCGCGAGGAGGTGTTGTTGGGCCACGTTGTGCACATCTTCTCCTTTTTTCTTTGAGGCTGCATAACCCCAGGCCACATGGGGAGCACTGAAATCACCAACGACTATCAGCCCGTTGCCCTTGCTCAGCTTCCTCACTTCTCGTATTAGCTTGTCTAGAACCTTTAGGTGCTCTTTTGGCGGGCTGTACGCGTTTAACACAAAGAGGCTTCGCTGCTGTTTTTTCTCGGGTACGATTTCGACGATGATGTGTTCGATGCGGTGTTGGATGTCGTGTCGTTGAGCGTTGATCGTTGATGGCCTTCTTGGTCAGGATTGCTGTCCTCGTCTTACCGTCGGTGACGTTAGTGAGGTAACCACTGACATTGAAGTCGTCAGCTTTGGTTACTTGTAAGGGTATAATATCTGGGTTAAACTGCGTGCAGAATTGTACAAGGTTGCTTCTCTTACTTGAGATGGAATGACAGTTTCATTGCCAAATTTTCAGCCGTGGGTGTTGCTTGGGGTCATCTTTTTCTTTAGGTAGCCTCGCCGTCTTGTTCGCTTATATAGGGTCTGCATGATCTTGGCTTTCTCGCAGGGTACTTAGGCTTCTTGCGAGCATTATCTCTTTCATCTAGCATGTGGATGCGTTGACTGAAACTTTCTCCCGATGGTGCCATTTTGGTCTGTAGTGCCTGAATCTGGTTCTTCATTTCGCTCTAGAGTGATTTTAACCCAGTATGTATCATCTGTGTTAGCGTGGTTTGCATAACCTGCGTTACCTTGAACATTATGGTTGCCATCATGACGGTCACATTGGCGTTGATGCGGTCTTGAAGTGTCTTAAGGTCGTTCTGGGTTATCACCGCTTGTTTCGACAGTGTTGCTAGCTCTGGTCGTGTTGGTGATGATAGTGGTGGTGGTGATGAAGGCCATCGTAGTGGTGTTTGAGATTGCTGGGTCTGTTCTCTCCGTAGTTCTGTTTCTCGCATGAGGTACTCGAGCTGTTTTTCTGAGCTGGATTCTTTCTCTTGTGTCGTCTACTTTTGCTGTTCTAGCTCTCACTTCAATTCATCGTTCTGTCTTCGGAGAATTGTTATCGTGTCTTCGTACCTCGAGTGTCTTGTGATTTGAACGCCATTATTTTCCCTCGACGTATTATTGTGCCCAACAGAGGATTCCGGAAATTATGTCTAATGAATGTGAAGCTCCCATTACTAACAAGTCTTCGAGTCAACAAACCCGGACAACAAACTTACATTACGTTATTTAATGCATAGATAAGCGACGCTTCTGTAATGATATCGGTAAATAAAATAATTAATATACTCGAGGACTAGTGCTTAATGGCGAGAATATGCAATCATCGTAGACTTAACTGAGTCTTTCATGTATCTTGTATTAATGCGGCCTTGATGCGTAGAATGTGCCTTTTGGTATCACGTATTAAAGTTTCGCTTTAACACGTGGTTGAATATGTGCTACTACAGAACAGCGGCATACGCGCTTCAACAGGTGCATACTTAGTTAATGCAAATAGTGTTTAAACCATCAACATAGTGGTATATCGTTAACGCATGTGCATGGAATAGACGTACCGATTCAAAGTTTTGTAGTAATCGAGAACAATTCAATATAATATTTTAATACTGTGATTAGATTAGTAGCTGAAAACACTTACTCAAATGCTTAAATATCCCTTTAGAGCATGACGTCTACTGGGAATAACTGTAGATAGGCTCATAAGGACGGTATGTAAGTCAGATTCAATGCGTTTTGTTAGAAATACATTTGTTTAGGTTTCTGAATTACCCACTCACTGAAGCGTTCTTAAAGATTTAGTTGCAGGCATAATCTGGGTACTTTCATTCCTTATTAAGGTACAGCCCTATGACTTGACAATAGAAAACTAAACAGGACGAAGACATAAATAATAACTGGATTGCCATTGCCAATACCGTTGTGTATTAGATGCTGCAAACAAATTATTGAATGCTACGCACTGTCCAGTAAAATACTATTTTTTTCATAAAAGAATATATTCGTATGTCCAAAAAATTGTGGCAGAAATAACTGATATCAATGCATCCGCGTTTTTTGTCTATTTATTAAGTAAAGAAAGTATGACACGAACTTTAGAACTATATCAGTTCGAAACCAGCAAAGCAGTACATGCAGCTGATATAAAAAACGTTAAGGCCATGAAAAGAACAAGTTGAGGACAAATATTTTGATGAATCATTGTCATTCAAGAACCTTGTTTAACGTTTTGTGCATATGCAACGGCGAGGGAAAAACCTCAATGACGCTGTTCTTCGCTGCAATAGATTGCGCAGGAGGAGCTGTTACCGGTCATGTATTTTAATTACACCGAGATTATAGTTGCAACAGTGAGTACATATAAAAAGCAGGAGTTCTGCAAAATATACATTAGAAATGTGAAGATACAACTTGGTAAAGGGCAAAAAAGTGTCGCTGGAAACAAAGTTCACTGCTTGTATACACAAAACCTCGCAACAAGATATTTAAATATACGTATAAGTCTCCAATAAATCTACGTATTTAAGCAAACGTCACGGTATATAATGCGTCAAGCAAGACAAATAAACATGTTGCGCAGTCACGGGTAGTAAACTTTACGCATAGAAAGCAGAAAGATCGTCTGTCTTTACAGACGATGGAGGCAAGATCAAAACTATGATCGCAGAAATCGTGATATGTACTTGGGCCAAGTGGTGGTCACAACCGCGCCATACGGGTAGAATAATAGAGGAATAATGCAGAAATCCGTGCGAAAATGTGTAATTTAACTGCCTGCAGAGCAGCAACAAATATTCTGCACCCAAAATTAAAGAAGCGTATTGCTTCAGTTCAAAAAAGAAGTAAAAACAGGTAGCTAAAACGGAAAAGGCCAAACGAAAGCCGCAGATGACGCGGCAAGTTGAACTCCCCGGTAGCCGGGTGTGTTTGTTGGGAAACGCCGCGTGGGCCGGGCTTTCAATGAGCAAGGTTAGTCAAAATTGGTTATTGATGTCCTCGTAATTTTAGTATTCGCATGATAATTTTGATCATGATGCTACCTACTAGAATAAACAGTGAAATTTTGTACGGTTTTAAAAGCTAATGAACGGTCATACTTTTTCATAATTACGAGTTTATGGACCTGAAGGAACAGAGCTGTTTACTTGCATTGGTTTTTGCTGCTTCGCTATCTAAAGGACAAACTTCACTCGGCGGGGAAGTTTAGCGAAGCGTTCAATGACTTCGGATTCGTTGATACCGACGTCTCTGTGGGCGTATAGAAGCGCCAGCCTAACCATGCGTTCCTCAGACATTGTAGAGCGCAAGCAGGTTTTAGTAATCTCGTGTTAAAAAATATTCTCTCTGCGCTGGCAGTAGTCACTGGAAGGGTGGCTAGAATCTGCAGCAGTTTCTACACATTTACATAGAACGTGGAGTCGCGATGAGATAGGCCTCTATTGCGGTCCTTCGATGTCGTTGTTATCTCTGCTTAGGTACCTTTCCCAAACAGTAAGCTGTTCAATTCCAGCAATATCTGTCGTTTCGTCAGCAAGTATGGAGAAGCAGCCTGCAGCGTTTACTTTTGCATCTAGGCTTTCTTTGATAATTTCACAACAAATTTCTATAATTTGGTTTTGTACACCTGGGCTTAAATACAAGGCATTACTGGAGCAACTTTCGAAATGGTTCTTCAGATATGTATTTCCACAATCAGCTCGCATGCGAATAAGCGCTCTGAAAATACCAGTATTTTCAGCGGGGGCTTTGCTTAAATTCATAGAACCACTATCCATATGGCCATCGAGAGCCACACCTTGTCGCCCCCAAAAAGAAATGCCTCAATAATAGGCCGTTAAGTTTCTTCTGTTTTCTCTTATTTTACTTTGCCTGCACTGGTCCAGCTGATCGATCACATTGGGCGCGCTTCCTGAAAATGTTCGGAGAAAATTATCAGCTGCCAGCTGACAGTCACGGTGATATTTAGTATTTTCGAGTCTGTGGAAGATCGCGAGCGCATGCTTCCATTTCTGGAACAGCTTGGACACGAGGGCTCCAGTGCGCGCATGCCAGCCCAAGTTTATAAGAACAATAAACCCATAAAGTTCCGGAATCTAAAATCTAAAGCACGCCTTTCGAAATGTCAGTGCACCCTTTCGCGTCACCCATAAAGTTTCGGAATTAAAATCCATGCGCTCCGTAGATTCAGCGGCCACTGTGAGATGCCGCAACGCGCCCGCTCGCTATGGAAAAGCCCTTGAAAGTTTGGGCTCGGATGGGGCTCCTTGCGTTATGCGACTCCAGGTGCAAGGGCGTTGCCATGAAATTCAGCCCGAGTTCACAATGTTCGTGCCGAAATGTCTTTCCGAGCGTGAAACAGACATTGTAGGCAAAATCCAGAATGATTCCCTGCGCCGGTGGTTGTTTTGGTCGGTGGTGCATGCCAGCACGCAAAAATTTCGGGGGGGGGGGGGGGGGGGGGGAGAAGCTGAAGCCTCATCAGCCCCCGCCTCCCCTGGCTACGCCCTTGGGAGTGGCGTGTGTCTTAATGTGATCATAATTAGGCTGGTATTGACGGCAATTGCTCCAGTAGGTTCATTTAGGAAGGTGAGCGAATAGGATGGAACTGAATGACAGTGTCACAGAGGTTTGAAAATCAACTTCACGTTTATTCGTCTAGAATAATGCCGCCAATATAATTGACCAAACAACACTTGTTTCAATGGATGAAAAGTACTATGGCTAGCACAGAGTCGTAATGTATAGAAATATACTCGTATATGCGGAACCTTTTCACAGAATCATTCGCAATTCCGGGTGACACCATGTATTCATATCCAATAGTAATCATACAAGACAACATTGCCCCACATTATCATTTAAAAAAACATTTTACTTACTAATTTTGCTTCCCGTCGTTCACTCAGAGCCTATGTTACGGAGAGTGAACGAACATAGCGCGACATTTCATCGCGGAGCTTTCCGCATTTATTGTCCCGACGAGACACAGCGCGTCGGATAACGCAGCGTGAACTTGCACCATAACAAAAAACCTGCACTCACACCTTTCTCCAATGAAAGCTGTTCGTCAGGCAAGTTTTGAAGTGAAGCGCACGCCACACTTTCAATAAACACGATAGAAAAAAAAAAAATCTCGGATGAAACCGCCGCGTTCAACTAAGCAAGGCCATTCCGCACGACATAATAGCTGGTTTGCACAGTCTTGCCAAGTCTTGCGCCAGAATCGCTGCTTGGTAGGGTTCACCAAGAAAGAACTAATAAATTGTGAAATAAAAACAATATTAACATTTGTTGTTCTAGTACAGCAAAAATATTTGAAACAGAATATTCACTCGTCTGACAGTATTCTGATGTAAATTTTCGAACATTTTTTTTTCAGATAGGTTTCCTGGTTTCAGTGTTTGCCCCCTCCTCACCTAGTCGCGCTTCAAACGTGCACCACTAACTGATATTTCTGGCGATAGTTTTTTGCACGCTTTTCTTTTACAAGCTTCGCGACCTATTTAGATGGAGCTTGGATTGAGTCGCCAGTTCCCCTTGCACCCAGTTGCAAGATACGCATTTGGTGCCGCAGTTAAACTTCGCCTCCTCTTCCTCCCTCCCATCCCCCACGGCCTTTCGCACGACGAAAGACGTCGCGTTTGCTCTCCGCCGTGCGTTCGCTCTCCGTGAAAGCGCGCCGCCCTCGCGCGCTTTCACTTGCACATGCAGCATACGGCACGTGGTGACGATTTTATCGCCCTTGGACTTTATACGGAACCTCACGGTGATGACGACAACGACGGCGATGGCAGAAATCAGCGCGGAGTGCCCATATAATTGCTATCGCAATAAAAAAAGAACAACCATAAAACCAAACATAACCCCCATTATAGCGTGGCGGGCCAACGCCTCCTAGATAGCACAATGCCGGTGCAGTCCGATCCGTGACGTCACGCTACCTTGCCTGACTGCCTTAGAATCTAATGGGGACGCTCCCGAGTAAGCCGCGATGATTTCGAGGTCACCGATTTTGTCGCGCCGGGCTCGGCAATGAAAATTTTGGTCCACGTAGCATGATGTCCCAAAGCAGAGTGCACAGGTCTGCTATCTAGGAGGCGCTGGGCAGGCCAAGCCTGACCGTTAGCAAGGAGGAAGCACTTAGCAATGATGCATGACAATTGCCCAGAAAAATAGAAATCAAATGTCGCTTTGTATGGATAAAAAAGGGAAAAGCATTCGCACATAAAACTGAGAGATATCTCGCGTCATCCAAGTATCGAGCGATCGAGAAACACCTTGCGAAGATATTCGCGTAAGAGTTGCGTAGCACGTGAGCGAATCTTATACTTTTGTGATCAAGTTGTCCCCACATTAACTGCTTCCTCTAGTCATAATGGCCATTTCACTTTCTTACAGTTAAACTCGTAATAATCCAGGAACGAACAAGATTAAATAATTACACATCTAAATGAATCTATATTTAATGCTTACGTCATCATGATAAGCAAAACATGGTACGCTTCTGAAGATTATGTTCTGGCCTTTCTGATGGTGTCGGCTCTTGTGGTTGCGACGGAGGAGCTTTCATGGACTTTTCTCAATGATATCTCAAAGTTTAGGCTAGATTACCAACTTCAAACATTGCAACATGGATCCACTCTTTTTGTAGCCACATACCGCCGCCCATGTGATCGAAAAATCGAAAAAAAAATCGTCCTTAAGACAGTGTTATATCCCAGACACATGGGCGAACTAAAGACCTTTGAAGTATACTTCTTTACTTCATACTGACGGAAGCCTTAAAAAAGAGTTTCGCCGATGACACACAGTAGAGCGCGGTCTCCTTTGTATGTTTTCAGTTAGCGCTACAGCAAAATTGAAGGTGCTTCCTTTTTACAGTGAAATTAATACAACACAGGGAAAGAATTGCATCTGGTCAATGCAAAACACAAAAGAAGGCATGAATCATAAAATAGAGAAAGCATAAAAAATAAAAAAACTCTGGCAGTAAATAATTTGCGTATTCGTTATTGTCAGTCTTTTTCTTTTTTTGTCGGTAGAGAAATTCGCAAATTAATTCTTTTTTTTCATATTTCTTCTTTTTTTGTGGGCGCGTCATACATTGTGGCACATGCGCTGGATAAACAAATGGGGGCAGTTTGCACTAGTGGTCCACGGCTGGGTCACAGCGGAGCTAGTTCCGGCTTTTGGTAAGGGTTGCTAGGTTTCGCTAAGTTTTGCGAGATTATACATGGCTCGGCTAGGTTCGGCAGGATCGGCTCTCCTTCGTCGATCGTAGTCCCGCTGAGCCACGCGCCGAGCTTCTTTGTAGGCGGCTTCTTCCCTGGGAGTCTTGCCTTTCTTCGGTCGTCCCATGGTAGCTGTGCACGCGTGTTCACTATATGAGAGTTGCGACACGTGTGTCGGCGCGACGGCTGCTCAGAGCTTTCTAGCATATCAGTGACGTCACGGCTAAACGAACACTTCCTTCTCCTCGGCTGGGAGAGATTGAAGGCGAAGCGCACGCATGCCGCGGCGGGACTCCGCCCTACGCACGTGTGTGATGCGAGGAGGTTGCTTGGCTCGGCGACGCACAGCTGGGCCGAGTTCTCTGTCGGCACGAAACGGACTTAAGAACGCTGGTGGGACGCGTCGGCGTCTACGAGCGACGGTGTTTCTGGAGCGTTCCTGGCGCTTTTTAGAAGCCGATTCCCGACAACCATATGCCATTTTCTCCAGCGGCTGGGATTTTGACTCGGCCGTAGTACATTATTATGTTGCGTTAGCCCTGTGATACCGAGTTTCTTCATCATGGAACAACGAAGTGTTTGCGACGGAGCAAGACTTGAGGCGCGACATGTGCAACGGGACTAGCTGCATTCGTTTGAGACTATGGCTGCAATAAAAGTTCACTGCGCTAGACTGTACTTGACGCTAGATTGCATCTCGGTGCTTAAATTTAGCAATGCTAATCTCGAATACGACACTTTTATGCGGATACATGAGAGTTTTATAACAATTAAGTACATTAAGTACAAAAACATACACAAGTGTAAAACGATACGTAAGCTGTGGCGTAAAAACGAATGCTTGAAGTTGATCAGCAAGAAAAATCAAATCTACCATCAATTTGTGCATACAAGGAGCCCTAAGGAGCTTCCCTCTTTTAAGTTTACCGATTTTGTAAACCATTATCTTTCTGAAGCAAGAAATACTGACTTCAAAAACGTCTCTATGAAGCCGATTTACGGAGTGATATTGCGTAGCATGCCATTTCCATGGCTCCACAAATAAATTACGGGCTAAAATTTCGAGCTTGAATCAACTGAAAATGGAAAGCATTTAAAAGGGGTGGACTTGGAAAGCAGCTTTAATGAATATTTTACAAGTCTTGTGTCCCGCGTGCTCGATACTAAGGCTGCTAGCTGTTTTTAGGACCGCCATACGCGAACAGTGCATTGTTTCAGCCTACAAATTCAGATGGAGTTATGCTATTTTTATGTCACCAGAATTACTCAAACACGTCACATTGATGACCTTCAGATAAAACCGATCACCCTCGCTATCGACAGCTTACTACGAGAGCTCCCTCCCCCCCCCCCCCCATATGTACTATTTATCTGTCTACTGGGGTATTTTCGTCATGTATGCAATGGCGTAAAGGTGAATATTTTGTTCATATATGGTGACAGACAGACCTTCTCAAACTATCGACTGGTATAGGTGCGTGCTATCATTTCGCAAGCAGCAGATACCTTTGTTGGTATAAGGGTTGTGTCATTTTACAAGATGTATTATTTGTTGACTCAGCATGAATTTGGGTTTCACAGATATGGCTCTGTTACTGGAAGATAATCCAGTATTACTGGAATTAAGCAAATACTAACACTGGGTGTTTTGTAGACTTATCTACAGCAATTGCTAGAAATAATCATATCACGTTGTTAATTAATTAAGAGCACTACCGATTTAGCACCCTTGCCTCTTGAACTTCTTAAATCTTACTTTAAGACACGAAAGCAATGTGTTAGTACTGAAAGCGCGCAGTCAGGCTTACTAAACTTATACAAGCAGGGGTTCATCTAAAGTGTACATTACGGTGCGTACTTTTTAACATATACATCAGTGACATAACAATCATTACTGACGCAGCCCAGTTCATAATTAATGATTATGATGATACCGCCCTATCCTTCGAATCGTATAACCTAGGAAATATAGTACGCGTAGCTAATACCACACTAACAACCTATTCTTATGGTCTAAAACAATTTTATTGTACGTAAATGAAAATAAAACGAAGGCCGTTTTGTTTAACCCTCAACAAAAGCCACGTAACTCTTAACTTAGACATCTTTCTTCAAGCTGAAAGTATAGATGTATTCGACATAAGAAAATCAACATTTCAATAGGGATGAGTATGTCGTGTAACAAAAAACATGGGCAGGGAGTGTGGTAAACTTTGCAAATTACGAGACACTTTCCCGATGAAAACAAAGTTATGGCTGTACAATAATATATTTATTTCCCATGCAACCTACTGCAACATAGTGTGGGAAACGACATCTAAAAAATACTTGTAAACTGTCAGTCTCACAAAAACAAGGTCGCAGTTCCGCCCGAAAGTCGAAGCATCGATTGTGATGGGAAATAAGTAGACAGCTATCCGAAGCAAGCATAGTAGTTTTATCAGTCGTATAAACTTGTGAACATTCACTTACTAACTAAATTAACGAGCATGGTGCCACGCACGCGAGCAAACATGAACGCCTCTCACTCGATGACGGCGCACACTTGCTGTCAAAACGCTGGATTGAGCAAGCCCGGCTGCAACAGTGAGTGAATAGGTGACCGGTAAAACGAGCAATCGCAAGGAATTGTGGGGCGCGCCGTCTGCCGGCAGCTTCCGGTTCGATGGACGACGCACCCGATGAGGCGGCATCGGTGGCCCGGCGCATGTGTTTTCTGCGTGTTTTCATCTGTCGGTCGTGCGAAGCTTTCCGTCCACTTTGTCGACCAGCAATGTCATACCATTCATGCCGCTGATTTGTAGGTTTCAGTTCACTCTGGGCGTGACGATGACGAGCCAAGTAAGGTAAGGATATGCTTTTATTCATAAACGAACTTCGGTTTTCGTTTCGGCAACCTTTTTTTTTTGTTTCTGACAGGTTTAGCTCTATGACATTTGCCGCTGCTTGGAGGCATCGTCACTGACTGCTCTGCCTACGGGTCAGTCAGACAGAAGAAAAAGTTATCTTTATCCAAACATTTACCAAGCGTATAGAAGCATTACTTTAGAAAATTGGTTGCTGAGGCGATGGCTACATCGGTCTGGTAAATGCTGCTCTGTGATCGTCGCTGCAACCAATATCGTTGGTAACGGCGCAGCTAGCGCAATTAGAAAATGAAGTGCTGAAAGTGTTTGAAAGCTTTGCGCGCTGTCAACGGCATTTTTCGGTCGGGACTGGAGGTTCATTTGAAGTAGTACGTAGTTGGAATTTTATGCTTTTTTGTTAACTAGATGGGGGAATGGCCGTATCGCCGACATATTACGGCTGCGCATTACCTCTATCTGCTATCAAGGAACTAATGTGGGCTAGATAGTTACGAGTATTACGTATCTCGCTGTTGAATTAAATTAAATTATGGGGTTGTACGTGCCAAAACTACGATTTGATTTGATTATGAGGCACGTGTAATGGGGGGCTCCAGAATAATTTCGACCACCTGGCGTCCGTCCTTTAAAGTGCACCTAAATCTAAGTACACGGGTGTTTTCGCATTTCGCCCCATCGAAATGCAGCCGCCGTGGCCGGGATTCCATCCCACGACTTCGTGCTTACCAGCCCAACACCATAGACACTAAGCTACCAAGTCTGGTTATATCGCTGTGTTCCGTTTAAACTTGCGCCTTAAAACCATGTTTTATAATACCGCTATATGTGCATGCGAGTACTGAAATAGTTCTGGTAGTTTGAGTCAATGTTAGAGAAAGATATCTTGGGGAATCATTCCCTGTCGGCCCTTACACAGCTCATCGCCGCCTGATAAGTGGCACTGTATACGTTCATTTTCTTTTTGTTCTCTGACGGTCTCTGCCTTGTTACAGTTCTGGAAGTGGCAGCCATGCCTCTGATGCTTATGCACAGCTGACTCAGCGAGGGATGCTGCAAGGCAGTAGTAACATGCGTTTACCTTTAACGCTTGAATTTCAGCAGCCAACGGCTGAACAGCCGACAATGGTTTTGCTAGGCGCCTGCAACCGGGTAATCGTCGTGTGTGACAAAGCCAGACTGCACGTCCGAAAATGGGCTTCAACGGCGAAGCGGTGGCGGCAGCTGCGCTGAATCGAACCGGAAACAGCTTGCAGAGGGCGCATCCCAGATTCCCTCGCTCTGTTATGGGTCACCTATTGGCCTTCGTACTGCCTCTCGCTTGAATGCGAACTAAGCGGCGAGAACACACCGCACTAGTAGCTATCAGCACTCAGCGCACTCTGTCCTCATCGCAGATCGCTATCAAGATAGGGCGTGCGCGGCCGCGCCATACGCAGCCGCCACCGGAATAGAACCCCCCCCCCCTCCCTCCTTTTCCCCCCGGTGACTTGCGCGCGACGGAAGACGGCGCGCTTCCCCGCTTTCCTGCCTTGCGCACGCGAGATTGAGCCACCATTGTCGGTTCACCCTCGGACGCTTTCGCTCGCACATACAGCATACGGTGCGCGGCGACGATGTTATCGCCCTTGGAATTTATACGGAAGATCGCGGTGACGGCGACGGCAGAAATGCGCCTGGAGTGTCAATATTATTGCTATCACAATAAAAATTTATGACTCGTACGTTGCTCCAATTTCGTATGACGCTCACTCTAGACATGTATTTTTGGTGTTTAATGTTATCCTGTTTGTTGAACTGTATGACCCCAACCTCGCAATAAATCATATAAGCAGTGTAAATTTGTCCGGTGATACGAAGTTTATGAAACCTTACAGTGATGCAATACGAAGTGAAGGGCGCTATCGCATTTGAGGAGGATTAACGTCGTAGGCAATTCCGTTTTCGCTAACCAATCAATGGCGCAATTGCTCAAAGTGTCGTGTTGCTGATGTCGATAAACAATATTAATTAAAAAATGTGCACAAGTACATTTTCCCGACGGAAACTGAAAGAGCATTTTATGTGCCCTGAATAGGGTCTTAGGCATAAAGGCTGGACGCCTGTCTTTTCTTGTAAGTTCGCGCTTTAGTTTAGGATTTTGTGAACGTGATCTGTGAGTTATATGTTTTTACGTCCCGGCTTCCATGCAAGACAATGTGTACCACTATCTTTATATAATATATATATATATATATATACATATATATCAACGAGAAAAAAGGGAACCCAGCGGCCCGATTTTTATTAAGCGTATGACAATGAGCCAAAAAACAACGACACCAAGGACAACATGGTGGAAATTACTTGTACTTACTCATCCAATTAAAGATATTATAAATGACTGGAATATAAAGTGGATGAAAAAACAACTGGCCGCAGGGGGGGGGGGGGGGTAACGATCCCACGTCTTCGCATTACGCGTGCGATGCCCTTAGGAATTGAGCTACTATTATATATATCTATATATATATATATATATATATATATAGTAGCTCATTCCTAAGGGCATCGCACGCGTAATGCGAAGACGTGGGATCGTTCAAAATATATATATATATATATATATATATATATATATAATATATATATATATATAGATATGTGTGTGGTGTGTGTATTCATGTGTTCAATCCACAACAAAAATATGACTTCAATTCTCGATAAAATATTAGTAAATAGACATATAACAAGTAAGCAGATCATGGTATCTGAAATACCAATACATAAAAATAAATACATAAATACATACAATACATTAAAAAATACAAATACATAAACACAAATACATAACAAAAACAAATACATAAGAAATATATATATATTGTCACAGACAAAACAACAAAAGACTTCCGTCGACGCTATAGATGTTTTATAGAACAATCTGGCACCTTCCGTCGTTGTCTTCTCGCTGATCAACCGACGTGCCTAGCAGGGAATTGCACCGAGTGCTTTCAGTCGTGTCAAGGTCGTGCAATTACCCCCCTCCCTAGAAGCATCGTCTCGATGCAGAACAATGATGCACTTGGTGGGGTGCCACATGATACTGTTAAGTATACGTAGATGATGAGAGAGGTGTAGAGCTTTGAGGTCAGCGGGAGTAGTAAAGCTTCAACCGAGAGACGTGAACGACATCGGACAGGCGTGGGCGTCGGGGACGGCGAGTGGTGCCTTCTACTCAGGAATCACTTCGTATGTCACGTCGCCGAGTCGTTGAACGATCCTATAGGGTCCAAAGTAGCGGCGCAAAAGTTCTCCGACCGACCACGCTGGCGGATCGGTGTCCACACCCATACTTTGTCACCAGGTTGATAAGTGACGTCTCGGTGACGAAGATTGTATCGGTGGCGTCGTTGTGTTGTTGGTAGCGGATACGCATTCGTGCGAGCTGGCGCGCCTCTTCGGCGCATCGAGCGAATTCGGCAGCATCAGTGACAACATTAGAACAGTGGGTGGGTAAAAGCATCGGCGTCCAACGTTGTTACAGCTTCCGGCCATGCACCAAGCGAAAAGGGGTGAAGCCGGTAGTTTCTTGAACGGCAGTATTATACGCAACGTAACATATGGGAGAACGTCGTCCCAGTTCTTGTGGTCGACGTCAACATACATGAAAATCATATCAGCGATCGTTTTGTTTAGCCTTTCTGTAAGCCCATTCGTCTGGGGATGGTAAGCAGTGGCTTTGCGGTGAACTGAACCACTGAGATGCATGATATCTTCTGTGAGCTGCGCAGTAAATGCTGTGCCCCGATCGGTTATAACCACTGTCGGAGCACCGTGGCGGAGTACGATGCCATGTACAAGAAGGTCGCAATATCATTAGCAGTGCCTCGTGGGAGAGCTCTGGTTTCAATGTAACGTGTAAGGTAGTCTGTGGCTACAGAAATCCAACGGTTACCAGCCCTCGACGTGGGGAATGGTCCAAGCAAATCTATGCCGACTTGCTGAAAAGGGATCCGTGGAGGATCAACGGGATGGAGAAGTCCAGCGGGACGCAGGGGTGGTGTTTTGCGTCTCTGGCAGTCGCGGCATGTCTTCACATATTGCTTGACATCACGGCGAAGGTTAGGCCAGAAGTACTTTTGGCGTATGCGTGAGAACGTCCGTGCGAATCCCAAGTGGCCCGAAGATGGCTCGTCATGAGAGGCCGCAGGAGGATGTCGTCACGTAGTGCAGACGGCACTACAAGGAGGCAGGCGGTTGCGGTTGAGTGAAAACCCAATTTGTAGAGGACGCCATCGCGGAGAAAATACGAAGATAACGTTCGGACGAACATACGAGGCGGCTCTGGTAGACGGTTCTCAAGGTAGTCGATGAGAGGCCGGAGTTCTGAATCATCGCGCTGTTGCTTGCTGATGTCTGACACTGTGACAATGGAAAGAAATGCGTCCTCTTCATCAACATCGAATGGCGACGGTTGAAGAGGAGCACGCGAGAGGCAGTCGGCGTCGGTGTGTTTACGCCCGGACTTAAACACGATCGTCATGTCGTATTCTTGCAAGCGAAGACTCCAGCGTGCGAGACGGCCAGAGGGATCCTTCAGATTGGCGAGCCAGCACAATGAATGGTGATCTGTCACAACTCGAAACGATCGGCCGTACAAATATGGGCGGAACTTAGCAATTGCCCACACAACAGCCAAGCATTCCTTCTCCGTAGTCGAATAGTTCCTTTCAGCTGGAGACAAAGTGCGGCTTGCGTACGCAATGACGCGCTCGGCTCCATCTTGCCACTGTACGAGGACGGCACCAAGGCCAACGTTGCTGGCATCCGTGTGCAACTCGGTGTCACTGTCTTCGTCGAAGTGTCCTAGAACGGGAGGTGTTTGCAGACGTTTCTGTAGTTCACAGAAGGCCTCTTGTTGGTCCTGCTCCCAGACAACGGAACATTATCCTTTGTTAGCCGCTGCAAAGGTTCGGCTATCCTTGAAAGTTAGCCACGAAGCGTCTATAATATGCGCAAAGCCCTAGAAAACGGCGGAGTTCGTGTTTGTTCGCAGGTGTAGGAAACGAAGCGACAGCAATGGTTTTGTCGGGGGTCTGGTCGAATGCCTGCGTAGCTGACAACATGGCCTAAAATTTGAGTTCGTCATACCCGAAATGGCATTTTTCAGGCTTTAAGGACAGGCCAGCAGCACGAATTGCGTCAAGAACTGCTTGTAAGCGCTGTAGGTGCTGCTCAAAAGTGTCAGAAAACACAACGATATCATCTAAATAGACAAGGCATGACTGCCACTTGAGACCTGATAGTACTGTGTCCATCATGCGCTGAAAGGTAGCAGGCGCAGAGCACAATCCGAAAGGAAGGACCTTGAATTCGTAGAGTCCATCAGGCGTAATAAGGCGGTTTTCTCACGGTCACGGTCATCAACCTCTATTTGCCAGTAGCCGCTGCGTAGGTCCATCGATGAGAAGTATCGGGCATGTCGAAGGCGGTCCAAAGAATCGTCGATGCGGGGAAGGGGATAAACGTCTTTCTTCGTAACGTTGTTAAGCTTGCGATAGTCAACACAAAACGCATTGTACCGTCTTTCTTTTTCACCAGAACTACAGGTGACGCCCATGGACTGGTGGAGGGCTGTATGATGTCGTCGGTAAGCATTTGTTGGACTTGATTGCGGATGGCGTCTTGCTCTTTACGAGAAACACGGTAGGCACGTTGGCGCACGGGTCTTTCATCGGGATTTGTAATAATTCGGTGTTTCGCAATAGGCGTTTGGTTGACCTTCGATGTTGAAGCGAAACAGTCCGCAAAAGACTGTAAAAGGCTCCGAATGCTAGCCTGTTGTCCAACCTGATAATTTTGAATTCACATCAATCTTGCTGTTGGCCGGTACGTCACAGGTAGCATCTGCACCATTCTGTCCTACAGTTAAACAAGCAGGATTGTCACTGACTGGCTCCAAATAGGCGATGGCAGTTCGTGGGGCGAAGTGCTGGTATTCACGACTGAAATTAGTCACTAAAATCTGAGCAGTCCGTGACGACAGCTGCAAGATGCCGCGAGCTACGCAAACCTGTCGAGCCAACAAGACTGACAGATTGCCTTCAGCGATTCCGAGATGGGGAGGATCGTCGTCTGTTTCCACAGTGATCAACGTAGTACTCCGTGGTGGCAAAGTAGCGCAGTCACCAGAAACGCGTAACACCGTGGACTGTAGGTGATAGTCGTCCGAATGAGTTGCATGTTCGCTGGAAAAAGTGACAAGCAACTCGCGAAGGTTTATGATTGCCCCGTACTCTAGAAGAAAGTCCATACCGAGAATGATCTGCCTAGAGCACTCTGCCAGTATAATAAATGAAGCGACAAACGTGGCCTCACGAATGCGTACCCTCGCAGTGCATTTGCCGGTCGGTGTGAGAACATGACCGCCGGCTGTACGGAGCTTAGGTCCGGGCCACGGTGTCGTCACCTTGCGAAGTGCAGTAGCCAGTTGTCCGCTTAGAACAGAATAATCGGCACCAGTATCGACAAGAGCGGTTACCGGGTGGTTATCTACAGAAACGAGTATGTCGGCTGAAACAGGTTTACGGTTTTCGAATGAAGGTGCCGAAGGTACACAGTCATCGTTGTCGTCATCGTTATCGTCGTCGGTGACGTCGCCGTCGGTGACGTCGCCGTCGGGGTGTCGCAGCGGAGGATCTTTCGAAGTGCGTTGTACAGCGGCCCCACCCCCCGAGGTCGCTGTTCTTAGTTTCCCCGACTTGGGCTCGTGGGCCGGTTGCCCACAGAAGCGGAGAACGTAGTGTAGCGACTAGGTGACGCCGATCGTCGAGGAGGTGGTGATCGTGACTGGCGCCTCTGTGGAGACGGAGATCGGCTCGTTGGCAGGGACTGTTCAAACGGCGGGAACTGCGCGTACGGCGACGAATCTCGACTGGCCAGATATTGTTGGATTTCTCTCGGGCGCTCTCCCTCACGTGGGCGACGAGCGCCGGGGTGATATCCCTGGAGTCCTATTCGTCGGTAGTAGCAGGCACGGTACAAGTGGCCCGCTTCGCCACAGTGGAAACAGAGTGGCTGATAGTCAGGTGTGCGCCACACGTCTGACTTTCGCGTATTGATTCGGGGGCTTGTGGACTCGTACATAGTTGTATGCGAAGTTTGACCCTGGAAATGGCGCAGCGGTTCTTCAGAAGAAGGCAGGTTATGGTGGTTCACGGGCTGCGCAGGTAGCCTCACTGCTTGCGCATAAGTCAGTACAGGGGCGGCTTCAGGTCGGGTTTGCACGAATGGCTGTGCCGCCTGGCGGACTTCTTCGCGGACGATATCTGTGAGGGCCGTTGCAGTCGGCTGAAAACGCACTCCCTGTAGTCGATCAAGCTCCTCCCGCACGACACTACGCACAAGCTCTCGAAGCGCATCGGTGTCACAGGGCAACGAGAGAGATGGAGATGCTGATCCCAGGGTGATTTGGCGATCGTAGACCGAGGAGCGTTGCTGAAGGGCTCGCTCCATTGTTGTCGCCTCACTGACAAACTCAGCTACTGTAGCTGGAGGCCTTCGCATTAGTCCTGCAAACAGCTGCTCTTTCACTGCTCGCATTAGCAGGCGGACCTTCTTCGCTTCTGTCATGCCAGGGTCAGCACGCTTGAAAAGCCGCGACATGTCCTCTACGAACATGGCTACGCTTTCATTGGGCTTTTGAACCCTGCTCTGGAGAGCTTGCTCTGCTCGCTCTTTTCTTGCGGGACTGCTGTACGTATCGCGTATCTGCCGTTGAAATTCTTGCCAGGTGGTGATGGATGGCTCGTGGTTAGCGAACCATGTTCGGGCAGAGTCCTCTAGGGCGAAGTACATGCGCCTTAGCTTCTTCCGTTCATCCCAATCATTAACCTCGGCCACACGATCGAAGTCATCGAGCCAATCTTCCACGTCCTCAAAAGGCTCACCATGGAAAGGCCGCGGCCATTGGGGCGTGTGGAGAACTAGCGACGCAGGAGGCTGTCCCGTACCGTATGTCTCCTGTGTCTGGGTTGCGGTTGTGGTCGACATCCTCGGCAGATCTTGAAGGCCGTATTCCGGAGGTAGTCTTTGAAGCCGTCGGCTTTTGCGTAGGTGGTCCGCTTGCAGATCCTGGGGGTCAGAGTACATAGACGCGTACCCAGCACCTCCACCAGTTTGTCACAGACAAAACAACAAAAGACTTCCGTCGACGCTATAGATGTTTTATAGAACAACTCTGGCACCTTCGTCGTTGTCTTCTTCGATGATCAACCCGACGTGCCTAGCATGGAATTGCACCGAGTGGCTTTCAGTCGTGTCAAGGTCGTGGCAATATATATATATATATATATATATATATATATTTCTTATGTATTTGTTTTTATTTCAGATACCATGATCTGCTTACTTGTTATATGTCTATTTACTAATATTTTATCGAGGTTTGTAGGTCAGATTTTTGTCACGGATTGAACGCATGCCTTGAAAGCTGTATACATGCATACAGTTACATGGTTGTATACCCGCCGTAGTTGCTCAGTGGCTGTGGTGTTGGGCTGCCGAGCACGAGGTCGCGGGATCGAATCCCGGCTGCGGCGGCCGCATTTCGTTGGGGGCGAAATGCGAAAACACCCGTGTACTTAGATTTATGTGCACGTTAAAGAACCCCAGGTGGTTGAAATTTCCGGAGTCCCCCACTACGGCGTGCCTCATAATCAGATCGTGGTTTTGGCATGCAAAACCCCATAATTTATTTTTTTAGATGTTTGTATGTATTGGTTTTATACTTATTGCTATGTAAGTCGTGTCAAGTCGTTTTTTAAAATAAATTTCCACTGCCAAACAATCAGGGCCGCAGCCCTTGTGAAGCTGCTTTTTTTCGTTGGTCCTGGCATTTTATCTTTGTTCTCATTGCGATAATAAACAATGTAAAATGTCAATGTGGAGCGAAGTTCATGCAAGAAACAATATTGGCCTAACTCCGGAGATAACCTAGCGCCCTGCTTGACTGTTGAAATGATCAAAGCAGGAAAGGAGTGGCGTAAAATTTGCTTGAGTGCTCCGAGCAGTTCACTCCAGAGATTCGTCGCCGCAAGAGGTGCTCTAGCCGCGATGCGCCCTCGTGCAGCAATAACTCCCAATTAAGCAGGATTGCCGCGTGGCTGCATTTGCTATCGTGAAATTTCGTTAGCACCTTTCAGTGAGCGGGCAAGCAGCTGTGCTTGGCAGGCGCGTCATTTGCGAGGGAGATGCAGTCAACGAGAGGGAATTGTTTCCCCGTCCCGCATGCGACCGAGCGGGAGTGAGCTGGCGACCGTAAGCTGAACCAGCCTATGCCCGGTTCGGACATAGGCCTCTAAGCTGGAGACTTCTGAGGCAAGTATTCCGTCCAGGTGAGCTTGGCTTGCTCCCCGAGTCGGAGAATGGTGGGCATTCGCGGTCATTTCGCTTACACAGAGCAACACTTTTTACTGCACATTCATTGAAAGTTAAGTTCAGTAGGCTCAGTGATGCACGAGAAAGGATGCCGTGATTGACAAAAAAATTAAAAAATTCACCGCCCATACACCCCGTACAGATGGTAAACCAGCGAAGCTGAAATGTGCAGCCCCGGCATGAGCCACATGTGATTTCTTTCTTTCTTGGTTTGTTTCTTTCTTTCTCTCTTTCTTTCTTTCCTTGCTTCTCTCTTTGTTTCTTACTTTCTTGTCCCCGGATGATGCGCGCATATCCCTGGCTCATACCCGCATATCCAATGCGGGTATGCGCCACACGTGGTTTTATTATCGTTATTCATGACGTAACTGACGAGCATGTGATCTTATTGATAGCAATACCTATCAGTCATGTTAGTCATACATTCGCACCCTTCCATGCCAATTTTGGTATACACCAAGTGAACGAGACACGAATTTTCGACGCCGAAAATTGTTGTTCTACGTACGCGTCAGTTTGTCCGCGTACGCGACCTGCCAGAACCTAGCCATGCACGTACAGCTTCACTGTAAAAATTGACGCCAAGAAAGTTGTAAACTGGGAATATGAAAGTGCCTTGTACTTGCCTACACTACACAATCAACGCGTTATTTTCCGGAGTTGTCTAAACTAGAAGCGTTCGTTCGCCATGTTTCACAGCCGGCATTGTAGGAGCTGAAAGCGGCAGGCGGGCAGTGTGCTGGCCTATATTTTGAAGAAAGAAAACGAAAAATCGAAAATTGTTCTGCATTAAGTTCTTTTCACCACTAACAACCAGATACGTGCCTCGTCAGCTAATTAATAAATGAAGCTTTCAGCTAATTTTCTTTGCCGTGAAAAGAATAAATACCATATTGCGCCTCAATAAAATGGACACGATACGTTTTATGGCTTCCATCTTTTGTCTCATCTGAAGCTCCCAACGATTTAAAACATTCCAAGCTAATTGTACATGCTGTAATTAAGACAAGCCTTGTAGATACGAGTACAAAGATTTTCGGCTCATGAATTATTAGCGGTTTTAAGTTGCAAAATATTCACAATTGAGCAACCCCTTTGCAAAGACCAAAGCTGTAACTAGCCTCAAAGCCATGAAGTACCATAGAATCCCGTTCTTTATCGCATAGTAATATCGCTTTATTTCTGTAAGGCGGAAGAACAGAACTGACCAGAGGGGGAGGAAGGGAGGCAACAGGCTGGAGTCCTACGTTAGCCAGCTCTTCCCTCACGGCGGCTTGGATTAAAGAGACTGTCGGTCGCGAATCGTCGGAAGGGCGTGCGAAATAGGAAGGTGGCGATGCCGCCTCAATTTCACGACGCACGATGCGGACAAGGCTATCGGTGGTCGGTTGCTGATTTGGCGGCTGAACGTCCGCGCAGGACGATGTAGCGGCCGTGTTTGGAAGCCGCATGAATTGTTGGGCGATGCGGCGACTCCTCGGTGCTTCAAAACGCCTGCATTCCTTGATAATGTCTTCAACGGTAGAGCAGTCCTTAAAGACCAGCAAGTTGAAAGCATCATCAGCAATGCCTTTCAGAACGTGACTTGCTTTGTCCGCCATGATCATGGTGGCATCAACTTTTGCGGTAAAGGGCGATAACGTCAAGGATGTACGACCCGTACGACTCCGTGGGAGATTAGGCGCGACAGGAGAGATCCTTCGAAGCGGCGCTGTGGCGGCCGGTTGGTTTGTCAAATAGGTCACGAAGCTTCTGCTTACATAGATCCCAGCTGGTCAGCTCCGTTTCGTGAGTGTCAAACCAGACGCGCGCTGTCGCACTGAGCTAGACACCGACATTATAGCGAGTGTCACTGTCGAGTGTCACTGCCGATTGTTCGTTGCGAAGCGCTCGTAATTCCCAATCCAGTCATTAACGTCGACGTTGTCGGTGCCGCAAAAAGGGCCTGGGTCGCGGGGTCGGATCAAGATCACTGGCTGGGCTGCCGGTGTTGCGGTTGCCGCAATATCCCCGCCTGTTGACATAGTGGAACTTGCCAGGACACGTCCGCTGCGGAGTTCCGTCTTGAGTAGTACCCAGCACCTCCACCAAAATGCCACGAGAAACGGTATAAATGAAAATATATTTACAAACTATATACAGCGAGCTGTAGCACTGCCAAGATGGCGGAAAGACAATCTTTTCAATCGTCGTCTTCTTCACCCCAATGGTCAACGTCGTCTTTGCCTCATTGCGCGCAGTCTCGTAACAATATATTCCAAAGCTCTGACAGATCCACATTGGAGACAAAGAACAGGCAAGAGTGACGGATCTGAAGTATACGTTTATGCGCGCCACTTAAAGTAAGCTGATATACTGAGTCAAGCTAGTGATGCGAATTGCTGCAATATAGTTCTTCATTACGACTTGATGTTCTCGATCTCTAGGCCGTGATCAGAACATCAAATAGTTGTATCAGTAAAGTTAATAACCAACGCATGACATCACGAGCTCGACAATCTGAGCTTTATTAGATTCTTGTGTGCGGTAGTAGAACCAGCAGCACCATTTGAAACACCGTCCTGCGATTTCGCAGGTCCGGAAAATAGAATAAGGCAATTTCTGTAACGGCGTCTACAGATAGCTAATTTCACAGCCTTCTAAGGTGCTTCATTCAGAGCCAAGTTTCCTCGTAACCAGTGGAGCGTTGATCTTTAGGCGCTGTACTTTAAATGTTGCATGCTTTGTACTGCTGTACTTCACTTGAGCTGCTCAATTTGAGCTTTCATTTCGCGCTGCTTCGCATGAAAAGAAACCAATTAGGCTCTACGCATTCGTTCTTTTCAGACGCGAATGGTGAACTGGTGTTTCTCTTTTCTGAGGTTTATGTGCGTGAATGTCTCTACGGTTTATCACAGACACAGAGAAGCAACAGAAATATAAAATATATTCTTGTGATTCTCCGCTGTTGTAGTGCACGTGGACATTTACAGTTAGTGGTTTCATGCAACAAAATAAGCGGCATTTCCTTTCATCTTCTGTTGGGCTCCTAGTCTTATGGGAATCGCTGGAAAGTAGGAAGTGGACGCTCTGGCCATGGATATAAAAGAGCTTGTAACATCCGATATTCTGCTGCTCTGGCAGGAATACAAACTGCCCTAAAACGGGCAAGAGTAAACCACTAGCAGCAGCTCTGGGACAAAGAAAACCATAAAGAGGTGTAATTATATAAACCTGTTTTGTTTGGCATCACAGCGAGAGATTTTATGAATTTATTCGTTGTCTGGTAAGAATAGGACACACAAGACTAACACACGGATATTTCCTGACAAGTAGCCCACCGTCAGCATGCCAGCAACGTGGCGAAATTTTAACGCTATACTTCAAGTCTTAATAACTTGTGCCGGACTAGAAAGTTGGTGTCGTATATGCTATAAAAGATCCTACCTATACAGAATTCCGATGCACTCCATGCTTTTATTGGCCGATGAAACCATGGGACCGCGTGATGAAGTATTTATACTTTTAAAGACCGCAGAGACCCAGGCATTGTAATTCAATTTTATTTTGCGTATTCGCTCTCGGCCAAATACCCCGACTATTTTAATTTTGTTTTAGGACAAGTAGCTTTTAAGCACCGATGTCTGACGCATTATAGCTCTCAAGGCTGCTGCGCCCAAAAGGCTCAATTCATCGTCATTTCCTTTAAGCTCCTGTGGAACTGCAAGATAAAGTAAGATCCTTATGCCGCTTGTACGCAGCATGCCGTTTTAATCTCCGTTTTCATGTAAGCGGTTCGTTCATAAACTTTAATTTAACATCTCAAAGAACGAGATCCGAGGGCATGCATCGAGCTGCAACACAAACGCCCACCCACCAAGTTTCGGTCCTCAACACTGCACGCTGTATTATTCAGAACTACCGTAATGCCGCTAAAACTGGAGTGGCTCGCAAAAAGACCCATGCAAGGCAGAATTAACGAAAATGTTGCACTTGCGTGATAAAATAGTTGTCGGTTTCTTATAATGCTTGAATACTTTCAGGAATGTTTGGCCCATCGTTATGACGCAATAATGAACTCCCAAAGGCATAAATGAGAACGTGAAATTGTCAGCAAGAAATATACAGATCAAAGGCAAATGCTGGAATCTATGCAAAGCGGAGCATTAGTTAAGCAGTTGATTATATGCTATAGAACTAACGGCGGTGTGTACAATTATGTTTACTATGATACTATGCAACTTGTAATTTCATGTAATATATATGCTTAACCAGCACACAGTTTAAAACTTTAATCACATGCAATTTTATAGCGAATAGCACTCTTGGCATTGCCAAACCAGTTTTATTTCCGGATATCTATCTAACCAAAGATATGGGCCGTGGTCAAAAGTAGGGCAGTCTAAATATCAGTGCGAGCCGGCCAAGTTGTAATTCATTCATCGTGAAACTTTGCGCTGAACAAATGGGTACACAGAAAGAAGACACAACGACGAGAGCTTTCAGCTTGTGTCTTCTTTCTGTGTCCCCGTTTGTTTAGCGCGAAGTTTCACGATCAATCTAAATATGTGGGCCGATGCAGAGGCTAGTGTAGTCTGATCGAGAGGTTAGTGCAGTCTAAGAATGCTGGGCCCAATTAACCTTGGTCACGGTGCTTTTCAACGAAAAAAGACCTTTAAATTTCTTCCGCCCTCAGCGGATCGCATCGTACGCGCGTGACATGAATTCCTGGAGCACAGCAGCCCGACGTTTTGGCGCCCTGTGCCACGAATGCCCGTGGCGCAGGGCATTCGTGGCGTGTTCGCATGCATCAGCGCGCCACGCATCTCGGAGACAACGCCCAGCCTTCACGGGCACGCCACTAGATGCCGCAGCGTGTCGACAGGAAAACGAAAGAGAGGAGCCCGGCTTACGCGCCTCACACATGACGCGTTCCGACTATTCGCATAATTGGATAGTCATCGTAGATGAGTTCTCCCGGATTTTTTTTATGGTTATGCACTACATCGCTCAGAAGCTCTGCCGTAATGCAAACACCAAATCAGGCATACACACATTGTGAAACGTCTACGCAGTGATATCCCGAGGACCAAAGCGATGTATGATGCTTGTCGAGGGAAGAATGCTGATGAGAGGTGTATGCACATAGACGCACGACACGTATGTAGCTACATTTAAGGATTCCGCACATTTTGTGTCACGTGCACATACCCATTTAGGAGGATAGTTCAATAATTGATAAAGAAACAAGTAAATTAAAGAATAGGTTCAATACAATGCGCTATTCGAATAAAAGTCGGTGAACTTTCTAGATACATATGAGTCAACATTATATGTTCAGGTTGTATGTAGGAAATAATTTTTTTGTTACGCCGTACAGAGGTGCGCTCACAGGCACTACTCTGTCATTCATTCATCCATTCAGCGCACATAAAACTTGCATATATATACATAAATATATATATCCGCCGAGACACCTACCCGCACAGCAGCAGAACAAGCCACGTCAAACCCAGGAGGGTAGGAAAATAAAGCTCTGCTTAAAAAAAAATTCAGGAGCCAACGCGGCCCTGCAAAATTGGATGTCCAGCCAAGCCGTTGCAAAACCGCTACACCTGCTGATGGCTGTATGAAATGTCTTATTGCTGTAGAGTAATGATTGTGATAATCGCTTTGGGGTCGCTGTGGTTCGTCGGGAGCCCTATCTCTGCGTGGCCTACCCATAGCAGTGCTGCAACGGTAGTGTGTACGGGAACGGCCATCAGGGCGGCTCGCGCCAGCGTGGGAATTATTGGAAGTACGTGGATTTGCCTAAACTTCGTCATCCTGGCTTCAAACGGCTTCGTGACTTTGTAAAGTCGCCATTTTCAACAAAGGACTGTGTAATAAATACATAAACATTATTAAAAATGCTTGACAGCAGGATTCGAACACAGGACCTCTAGTAAACAAGCACAATATTGAAACCATTACGCCCCGGACGCACGCATCGAGAGTCCCATAGAACTTCCTTATGAATTTTTCGCCGGCTAGTCATGAAATATGTGGTTCGGATGTTTGTTTTGTGCTTGTTTTTTATTGAAACAAATGCTGTTCTGTATGTTGTATGCGTGATTCCGAAAAATGTGTGCATTTTTGCTTCACTTTGCTGAGTGATTGAAGCCTGCTTCACCCCCGCCGCGGGTCCGTGTGGCATTGCACTGCTTCCAGGATCGGCCCTCATTTTTGCTAACGGACGCGGATAGGAAAAAATTCCGACCAACTAGAGTTTACTGCGGACAAGAAAAATGCGGACAAACTAGAGATTAACTGCTTCACCGCAAGTAAATGTGTACTGTGGCACCGTAAGCACCGTCACATAGTTGAAGAAAATACTTATAGTTGGAGGCAAAACTGAAATGCCAAAAAAGCTCACGAAGGTCCTGTAGCCCGCTTTGACTGGGGATTTCTTGACTCTTCAGAAGCGACAGTAAAATGGCACCTTCTTCGGGTAATGAACGTTTCTTATTAATGGTGTTCTCCCGATGATAGATTTAGTGTTTATTTTTCCTTCTTCTATCACGGAAAAGCCAATGAGGGGAAATAGTTTGCGAGAAGCGGTTTCTTGATTCTTATTATTTCCTACCTCTTGAACGTTCTGTATGCCGTAAAATATGTTCATGTCTCTCATGCTATCCTTGTGGAAAGTTTTATGTAGAATAACGCCCAGCAGAACAAAAAAAAAAATGAGCTCTGAAACAGTGCCCTCAGTCGGTGTGTGTGTGTGTGTGCGTGTGTGCGCGTGTGTGTGTGTGACAGAAGTTGTTGCTTCGCACTATTCACGCTCTATACATTTTTCATATACCACACATATCGCACTATGCATTTCTCATAAGCTAGGTATGACACTTTTATTGTACGCCCCTTTTCTGAGAACGCAGGGCACTATTAATCTGGAGAGTGGAGGAGAGGGTGCGCTATCGGTCGTCTTGCCCGTTTGATGCATGTGCTCGATTCCCACGTGTCGCCCAGTCGGGCAATTTATTACGCTTTGTGTCTTCTCTGTGAACAGCGCGGCACTTTGCCTCCGTGTTCGCGAAACGATGTTGCAAAAGCTCGTTCACGCGGCGGCGCGTGGCCTCAAGTGTTACGCAATTTATCCACAAAGCCTATGCTACGCTCACCAGTCTTCTGTGCCACCGTCACTTCGCGTCACTGTATCGGCAAACTAATCTCACCTAAGCACAAGAACGAAGCACGCATACACACATAAACGAGAACGCGTGTACGAGTTTGCTGTTGCTTTTGCTTCTTGCCGCTGTCGTTTGCCACGGGCCGTAAATAAGTTTAGTATAGGAGAGGAGACGCAGCAGCCGCCATGGAAAAAATAAACAGATATAAAGGTATAGCCTGCACGCCAAAAAAAAAAAGAAACAAGGGAATGCACGTTCTGTCCCATGAGATACCGATGTAGTGCGAGATACACAGCTCGACACAATACAGGCGTTGCAAGTTGAATCGGAGAACCCCGAAGAGAGCTGGAAAGGCATGTGGAGTCTCAATGTTGTCCGAGATGTATAGATCCTACTTCGGTCCCGTACATGGCGTTACGTGAATAAAGGCAACCATTCAGAAGAGCTTTACATTATGATGGCACAACGGGCACAACGAATTGTACACAAGCACTACTGATCATCTCTTGTTATTAAGGTGCAAGTTCATTCATACGTGTCTACGTCGGTTGCTTTTTCATGCACTGTTGTTCTTTGAAAACAGAGGAGGGGGTGAGATTCTTTTACAATACTTATATTGCCTGTAGCGTATATTTATATTTTCTTTATCTGAAGATTTTCGTCGCTATTCCAGTTGAAAGAAAGAAAGTTGTTTAAATGGACAATAAATTTAAAGGTATATGAGTGAATTAATAAATTCACTGTAGCAGGGAAAGGGTTCGGAAAGCAGAGAATAATTTATCGTTATGGTAACTTTACAACAAACAAGAAAAATTACAGATCACTGTCGTCCATGCGTGAACAAGTTCCGCCACACCTGGGTCGGTGGTAAGTAAAGGAAGTAAGGTGCAGAACAAGGACAGGACGCTCTGAATTCAGAACACGACATCAATCATGTGCCCAGACGCCAACAGTTTGTTACTTTTGCCGGAGGTACCAGGCAGACAGTAATGCAAAACATTTCTTGTTTTCGAAACTACATGCAGACGTGTTCGCTTCCAATTCAGCGGCAAACCAATAATGCTTATTTGAGTTGCTATGGTGAATACGCTGACCACAGTACTCTTAAACTCAGGGCTGACGTGCACATGGGAACATTAAGACGGTGATTCGTTTGGACCTCTGCACAGGAAAGTGCGTGAAATAGAAAATTTTCCGTCTGCTAAAAGTAATTCCTTGAAGCAATTGGAAACAGCCCAGTTTTACGCTTTTGTAATGTGCATAACCTTGACTTGCGTAATAAAACAACTAAGAAAGAATATGAAATTATGCGTACGCGCTACGCTGACTAGCGCATGAAAACAATTACCCAAAAATATACAATTACACGTCTTTGCAAGAGCTCTGTAAAAGACTGAGGAGGCCAGGGCAGGTACAGCGCTTGCTGTCTATATAGCTTTTACGAATGCATGCACTCCCCTGAATTAAATGTTAGCCGGCATGTGTTCCTTCTATTTGCGTAATACCGCGGTTCACTCAGCACGTTTGAAATGGAATAATAATCTTGCCAGTGAGGCTTTTGTGAACAACACCAAGAGCTACAAAATTGGATAGAGAGAGAGGTGTAATGAATCCTGGAGAGGTTGCCTAGCATACTACTCCAGATGGATAGGGTGAAAAGTGAAATTATGTGCCCAGTTCACAACAAATATGGGCAACATACACAAAACACAATGCTCAACACTCGATTAAAGTGCCTCATTGAGAGCAGTGTCTCTAAGGAAACACA
Source organism: Dermacentor silvarum (assembly GCF_013339745.2). Lineage (NCBI taxonomy): Eukaryota > Metazoa > Arthropoda > Arachnida > Ixodida > Ixodidae > Dermacentor > Dermacentor silvarum. The sequence goes on from NC_051154.1 coordinate 155,932,682, forward strand.
CGCGAGATGGACAGGCAGCGCTAGACCGCGTGGGCCACAAATGTGACTTAGTTCAAAGGATGACAGTTGGTGAAGGTTGAGTGCGGACACTAAAGCCGTTCCTCGTAGTGTATAGTCTCCCAATGCACATTACTGTCTCCCAATGCACATTGAGGCACAGCCCCGTTATTATCTACTAAATTTGGGATACAGTTGTATGCGGATAATTCGGTACTGTGAATAATGGTCCCCGGTTAAACATTGGCTGCAATAATGGCGCCTAGCGTCGCCGCCTTTCGTCAGTGGACCTTGAAAAGTCGCAGCATCCCTCTGGTCGCGCAGACCATGCGGAAGATACATGGGCCACCATCTTTAACACCACCATAATTTTGGCGGCTCGGTGAAACGTTGTCGCCCGTCGTTAGGCTGCCTCGACTGTACTTTTGCTCGCCGCGAAGAAGGCACTCGTCAATTTGCGCTATCTTCCCGGGGCCACCGAGTGGAGGTCGCGCCAGCAGTTCGTCCCTCGCGACGTCATGGAGGTATTTCCTTCAGTCGGCGATGATGTGCTCCGACAGAGGAAACAAGTCGCCGGTCATCTCCTTCAACAGCCATATGTATACGCTTTTGCTCACGCAGTACGTGAGCCAAATCATTTGCCGCATGGAGGGGTGGTCGTTCGGATGGCCGAGGCGGACCGTGTTGGCGAAGTAACTTCCTTCGCCTCTCTCCCCGTGCAGTGCAGCGGTACCGTATAACAGCGAAAACTGCTTTCGGCACCTGTTACAGCAGAAGGCAGCCCGGCGTCCATTCTGAGTCTTCCTATATAATGTGACCACTTCTTTTTCACAGGTTGGTTAGTCCGGGTTGAACCCCACGTGCTCGCAGGTGTCCCAGTACTCCAATGACGACGCCGGAACTGGCCTGGCGCTGGGGCGCGGTGGAAGAACAGTGCTTGAAGCCGGAGGGGGCCGAAGCGATCGCACGAACTATTCCTCCGCAGCCTAGTCACACCAATCTGTGCTGGGAAAGCATAATTTGCCCGCCACGCTGTCTCCGCAGACGAGGGCCTTCGCCTAACTTGTCACACAACCAGCGCACTCACGTTTTGGAAAGGCAAAAATGACGCTGAAACTCTACGTCGGACATGTAGGTGAACGGGTCCAGACGGTCGTATTCACGCTTGCTGCCGCTGGATGCGATGACACAGGCTGCTGCTGCCGCCACCATGTTCCCGAGTTCTACTCGAGGGGGATTTCGCGATGTACGAGTTTGGCACGAGTTCGCGTGTCAATCAAAACCATAGTTCACGCCCCGCGCGAGGCATGTAACTCTTGTGCGCGGCCACCACAGTTGGGCCACGCCCAACTTATTTTCCCACAACAGCAACGTGGTGCGTAACTGAGAGGCATCAACAATCTTGACCGCCCACAGAAAATACGCACAGCACACTGTCATCGGTGATATACTGAGAACCACTATCAAAAACAAGCGGCGACTTTCGCTGGCTCGTGCATCTATCTTCTTGCTGTGATGGCCCCACAACACGGTTCATTGTCTGTATTGTAGCGACGTAGCGCACAGTAAATAATTATTGGCACGACACTGTAGCTGCTTGCAAGGCGTCGAGGATGCTGAGCAGTGCGTAGTACTTTCCAACGACAACGTATCGCAGCTGTTGTTTGAGATGGCTGCTCTGTCATCGGTGATGTATCGGACCCGCAGTGTCGCAAACACGGTCAGGGTCGAGAAACGCTCGATTTTTTAGACCCAGTGCGATGGCATTTCTTCATCACAAGCACGGCACAACAGTTGCAACCCCTTCCTGCGTTCGAAGTTTAATTTCCTAACTGCAAACAGGAGCCATCACCCGCCAAAATGCGATTGCTGCGCTGTCGTTACTATATACACCTGCGATCGCTGTTAGCTCAACAGCAGAGGCAATCGGCAAGCACATTGCAGAGAACAACACACTCAAATTCTGCGTACACGCGCACGGAGGCACCTTCACTAGGAAAGCGAGGACAAGCGATGAATTGTGTCGCTGGGCAGCGCGCTCTTCTTTGCAATGCATCGCGGAGGCTTCGCGCACGCAGATAAACGGGCGCATTTTCACTGTGCTGCGTCACTACAGACCCTAGAATACCGCACAGCCATTTTGCAGCGACAGCAGTAGCTCCCGTCGTTTCAGTTGGTAAAGCGGCGGCCTCAATAGCCGCCTCAGTGAAGCACCTGCGGTGAACAATCATGCCGCAGCGCTGCGTTTCCATTCCCCTAATAGACAGGGAATGGAAAGATCATTGTCATGACTGACTTAATCGAGAATAGCACTGCAGCGCCCCTGGCGAGTGCTCCCCGTATGAACTCCCTCGTGCGTGCGACCCTCTACAATGTATCCGCTTGTAATCTTTCGCCTCACTGTCGCCACTCGCGGATAAAAAGTGCAAAATTTTATCATTCGCTCGATCTCTGTTTGTCATTAAACATTTATAGCATTCCAAACGAAAAACCTATACTTTAAGAAGTAAAATGTTAGTTATTTTATTTGTTGTATTTTAAAGTATTCGATTGAAGGAAAGTGTAGGTGCAACAATGTACCGCATGTGCCCTGTTCGCATTCGACGGAGGATAGAAAGATAATGCCCGAAAGAGGAGGCACGCCCTTTACGCGCCCTAGAAAGGCGTGGCAAGTGGTTCACGGCAAGTGTGCAGATAGACAGCGGTACACTCACGGTATTGCTAAATGGTGATAATACGTTGATAACAATACGCGGCGTTGGCGCGTTTTGCTGCGTAAAGCCCCTATATTTATAAAAGTAGCGCCATTCTTAGATCTTGCCGCCACCGCGCTCACCCCGGCGCTTCCTCCTCGCCCTCTCTTAGCCGCCTCCTGTCGCCCCAGCCTCCTCCGCTCCCCATTGGCCAATCCGTGTCACGTGGAAGTTCGCGTCGCGCTTTTGTATATTTTTTTCTTTCCAGCGCGCTCCGACTGCCATTCTCGGGCCTGTGCGACGAAAGTGCTGTACGCACAAACGGATCAAACGTGTTAGGGACAAGAACTTCGTTATGATGGCATGCTGCTGCCCTTAAGTTGCCGCAACCGACAAGGCGAGGGCAAAAGGCTTTTTTTGTTTACCATCCGGCGTGCGCAAAAGCTTGCTGCACACTTGATATTTGCACCGTCTCGCATCGTCGCGTTGCTACTTCCAAAACGGCATTATTAAGACCAGTTACTGACTGACGAAGCAAAATCGCGCCTCAAAAACGTCTCCGCAGGGCGCGATCGAAGTTTTCCTCGGATTTCCTCTGGTAGCGCGTTAGCTGTCGTCTGCCACGGCAGGCCCGACGCAGGCGGCGCCACTGTCGATATCGCGCCTCGATCGCGCTGGTCGCGCCGAGCGCGATAGTGGAACGGAGGACGAGGGAAGTGGATGGCGCTACTTTTACAAATATAGGGGCTTTATTGCTGCGCAGTCTTCTGTGCTTGAAGCACGGAAGCACTGTGCCGCGCAGGGTGCACTCATGTGGTCACACACGGCTTTATCTCGACATTTCTTTTTGCCTGCTGTTCTTGCACGTTCGTTGCTACCTCCGTTCACTGACTGCCATCGAGTAAACTTGGGTAAAACTCGTGCGAACGAGAAACTCGGTGCATCCTGCATAGAACCCTACGGTTCAATTTTTCATTGCTGCTAAATATTTCTCTCATTTTTATTTCTTTTCACTTTCTATGTTCTTTCTTTTCGGTGGCGTCCCTGACGTGGCGAAAACGTTTTCACCACTTAGGTTTGATAACGGCAAATGACGGCCAGCAGTGCGTCCTCACGACCACTCGACAGCCAGATCTAATACATAGTCGAGTCGTACACGTAAATACGTTTATTGGATTGTTTTACTATACGTTTATTTCGCTGTTTTGATATGTTCTCAGTAGTGCATGTAAGAGCGGCAAAAAAAAGAAAAACATAACACAAAAGCATGACCCGGGGGTCTGATGCATGTGGCAGTCCAGCAGCAGCGATGACGCACTGCTTCGTTTCGTCTTGTCTTGTCAGATATAAGTGCCCAAAAGGCTTTCACCACGTCATATAAACTGCCGCAGCCTCCCAAAAAAAAGAAACAAAAGAACAAAAATTTAGTGATTTGGTATCCATCCCAACTGCCCAGCGTCGCAATCGGAGATTTTACCGCAACGCTAACAAAATGGCCGTCTTGCGATAGTTTCTGTACTAGTAATATTAACCAGTGACTGAAAGCTGCTCAGCGTTCTGCCGCATGATTTTCGTTGATTTCGGCGTTTCTAAAAACAATTCTAATGAGTTTTATGTACGTTTTACTGTAATATTTATTCTAAAACGTATAGACGACAAACAGCCACGGCCAGTTTCAGCCGCATTGTCACTGATTACCCTCGAAGTGAGCTACTCTATACGTGGTTTCTCGATCACGGTTGTGATCAGCATTCACTACTTTAGGTATACAAAGCACCGTCAAAGTAGAAGTGTGTATACGTATACGGACATGACTGTAAATGCTTTTAAGTGTATGCACAACCACGACGCCTTATACGACGTCGTAACTCGCGCTACCAACTTTTAAGTTTTTATTAGTGGTCCGCCTAGCGGCATGATTAAAGCAGCCGCCCTTAAATGCGTCAAAAAAAGGCCCAGTGCTTTTAGCGACAAAGTAAACGGTATGAATAGAGTAACTTGGGCATGTTGGCGAACGAAAACTGAAGGCGACTTGAAGAGCGGTAAGCAAGGTAACTAACTGTACGGAGAATAGCTGCGCTTCTGTGATTTCGTTAATTAACAATTCCGTTAACTTGTGGGTAGCATATTTTACTTAGATATCTTTGTAACTGGGAAATGCTGCCACACGAGCCGATTTCCACTTGTAACTTAGTGGATCGGTAGGAAAACCTGATTGCAGCTTTGCTCTATTTACGATAAACCCACGTTGTGATAGGCATCGCGTATAGGGGCACTCAATGGAATGCGTTTTTCTTGCTGTGAAGGCGTGCATCAGCGCGATGGAAGCAGTTGCGGTAGAGAGAGAGAGAGAGATAAGAAAGGCAGGGAGGTTAACCAGAGGCGAGTTTCCGGTTTGCTACCCTGCACTGGGGTGGGTTATATAGCGGTTGGAAAGAGGGCAAAGAGAGAGAGAGAGAGAGAAAAAGAAAAAAAATCAGGAATAGGTAACAGAAAAGGCGTTACAATCACAGGCGTTCACACAGACCGGTCGATCTGAAGAAGCGCAGTAGCGCTTGCACGGCCTTCTGATGCGATGTTATAGTAGTGATTAGCACGCCGATCTTCGCTGGCTGCGCCCAAACAGGCATGCTGCACCACAGCACACGCAGAATAAGCGTTGACGTGAGGGAAAGATGTATTTAACTGTTCAGCGCCTGACGTATCCTGATCGGAAACATGGAAAAACCAACAAAAAACGTCGCACGTGCTTTCATAAGAACGCTGCCGGATTCGTCTATTGCACCGATAAAGAAAATTGGAAGGAGACGCCGGACGTACGTTTAGCCTCAGACTTTTATCCCCTTTTCTAAAATCGGTTATAAGCGTTTGTAAGCCAATTGAAATGCTCAAGTTGGTTGCCAAGCAACTACGATGAGAAAAGTAACACGCAGCGACTTGCTTGTTTTCAGGCCGTAGCAGCCGGAATGAGCGACGCCATGCGATTCGACCTCGGAAGTTCCTTTGCCGTAGGCCGAAAAAAAAATATATATCTATATATATATACATATATACATATATATATGCGCTTACTCTAATATATATGCAGTTTTCAAGCTAATCCTAACTTGCCGTATTATTAACTTCGTTTGGAGCCACCTCAGAAAAAAAAAAAGATTCATTTTGTTCCGCATGACCCGTTTATTCGCGAATGCGTGAACCATGCAGTGGAATAACGCGATATACATATAGAGTAAAATGTGGCCTCTGGCATGCCCCTATATGCACCTCCATTCCCTACATTCGGTCGCTCCGCGTGTAAAATTGATGCAAAAAGAAGTGTGTAGAAATGCTTTAGCAATGAAAACGTATCCAGGAAGATATATTGCTCGAAGTTATACAAGAAAAGATGTAAAAATGTGGCTAGAAATCCGAAAGCCCGCTACGTAAAGACATTTTTTTATTTCATTTTTTTTGCAGATTGTGTAAATGATTTTGAAGCAATATATTGGGTTTAGGGTCCACTAGAAGTTGTCCCACTTACCTAATTTGCGCAGCACGTTTGGCTCACACATGCGTTTCACTTGTATATTATAACGGGTGTTGCAGCGAACACATTCAGAAATTTTTAAAGGTTGCCTTTGGCAGGTAGCACAATTCTAGTTCAGGAGCTCGTCTACTCGAAGAGGCGGACATTACTTCCACAAAATATTCAATTATGCGATATGCATAATCGAATAATTAACAAAAATTCAGTGATTTGTGATTAAATGCATAAAACGACGTTTTGTTAAGAAAGTAACTGGAATGCCAATGCATTTCTCCGCTAAGTTCGGGAATTAATATATCGAAAGTGGTGTCATACTGAGAATTCGTTCCAAGTAGATCCGCCTTGCGAACTCGACGGCTAAAATTAGTAAATTGCAATGTAGGCCATAGGTTAATTAGTTAAAAACTAATTAGTGAGTATTTATTAATTGGCCGATTATGTATTTCGATTATTTGAGCAAGTAATGTACGCCTCTTCGAGTACACCAGCTCACGGACTAAAAGTATGCTATCTGCCCCAGGCAACCTTTCAAAATTTTTGAAAGTGTTCGCAAAAAAACCCGGCCTACGCGTACAGATTTACGCCCGAGACTCTGCGTCCGTTATGAACAACCTATCCACTGCGAAATCTAATGTTGCCTTGCGAGGCACGCACGGTAATATAATATTAAAGAATTACATTTCATATAATAATTCGGGAAACCGTATTCGATGAATTTTCGATTTCATGCACGTCTAAGTGAACCCAAAAGAATAACAGGTATTTGGAGAACAAACAGCCATTAAAGGGACTCTCAGACCCCCGCTTGTCTTATTTCTTTACTTTCCGCCGTGCTACAACACTCATTTCATCCAGTAAACGTGCTCCATCAGGGGGTGAACTTGCTCCAATCAACGTTTTAAATGAACGAACATTCGAATCACTTATTCGAACATTCAAAGGTTCGAATAAGTGATTTTGTGCGTCGACACACAGCATCGGCAGGACATCACGAAGAGAATGAACTTCGTGTGCGCGTGTGTGTTCCACTAGCACCGTAGAGTAATGGGGAAAAATGACCAAAATGCGTACGCCTTTAGAATTATTTTATTATTATTGCCAACATCGTAAAACAAATTCTGTTGGCATTGCTAGGACCAGCCATCCAAGCCGATGAACGAAGCAGGCAGTGCCCAAGTGTTATATGCCGTTTTGGACATACTGAATGTACAGAAGCCTTTAACTTGGATGGCTTCTCTTACAGAATATTTGACAGACTATATACAAAAAAAAGGGTTAACTAGGTAGGACCAATGCGAAATGAAAAAAAAATTAAGTGTTACTGAGTAGCCAGCTAGTAGAGGTCTTGAAAGGTACCAGCGTCCTTGAAATTATACTCATCAGAAGGATGACTAGTTCGAAGTTTTCGGAGGATGTCACCCTGGAAGGCACAACATTTTGTTAATCACAATGTCAAAATTGGCGTTTGTGACAATGAGATCGTAATGGAGGACCTTGGCTCAGTTCCATGCTAACAAATATTGCGTCACGCCACATAAAATCGCGGGGTTCAGTAAAAAAACAATTCCTGCAGAACATGAGGGGGAGGGTGGGCAGAGAGAGTAATTTATTGGAGGTGCCCAGCTGGTATAAGGTCTGCAGAGAACAAAGGATTGCATGTTATTCTGAATAAATACCAAGCTCCTGTAGTGTACGTGTTAGCACAGCTACGCAAGGCTTAAATGCCAACTGCAACAAAATGATGGGCCACGTAAAAAGCCCAGATTCAGAGAGTGTGCATACAGAACAGCCTTCGTCAAAATTTTGCTTTTAAGAAGCTAGCAGATGCGTCACAAAATTCTCGCAAAAGTACACATTTTTGATACCAAAAATTAAAGAAAAGAAAAAATGCCGCCATTACCGCTCGCCAGAAGTGATGCATGACCACCGAGATTAGGTACCGCCTGCGGCGCCCATGGCGAGTTGAAACTTGTCGGAGGCGACGTGAAGGGACTTAGGTTATAGCCGCTAACCATCAGGTACACGCGTCGTCTGCTTAGGCGCAATTAAAAGGCTGCTAATAAGACAATTAGACCGATCTGCCAAGATTGCTTTTGTATTATATGCTACTCATTAATTACCAATTTAGCCAGAGATAAATTTCGATTTAGTTGGCCTTTAAAGACCGTGCAGGAACGTGGCTTGTGTGTTGATTAAGGAAAATGAGATTTACACAGAACTTACATAAACCGTCAGTATTGCCCTCGGTCTTTGATAAAGCCTCTTGTGAGTACAGAATGCACCGATGGTTGTTTTCACTTCCCTGATTCTAACCTGACATACGAGAAGAGTGGCAGACCGCCATCACTGCTGAACGGGGAGGAGTTGACAGTTGAAGAGAAGCAACGCCAGCGTCTGCGAGACAGCTGTCAGGGAGACATTTGACAGCTTTGGACGCTCAGGATGTTTTGCTCATTGGGCAGGCAATACATCCTGAGCGTTGGATTGAGTACGGTTTTCGTAATCAACGCTATAGGCACTGTCGTCCTGTAAATATATATATATATATATATATATATATATATATATATATATGGGGGGGGGGGCAGGAGGGTTGAGGGTCGCAGTGCTAATTCAATGCGAATATGAGACATCATCATCTGGTTCAGCGCTTTAGGCGGCCTTCCAATGATTTCTAAATTTGTATCCAAGAAACAATTACTTTTCTGACTGAATTGAAATGCTGCAGTGTCTCCCCGGGAATTCATTACAAACATAAACTCATGAATTCGGGATTTTCATATGATTTGTTCGTTTTACTACGATGAACCACATCCGTACAATTTAAGCTTAAATATTTCTCCAATATTTTCTCATATTTCTCTTGCACTTAAGTGGACTCTCTTACTTCTTTTTATTTAATACTTTATTTATGGTAGGCGGGCACTGCGTTTTTCTGGCCCTCTAGCCGCTTTGCGCAATAGTACCCATCGTCTATCAGCATGCCGCGCCAGTCCAGTGTGGCACTGGACCCATAAAGAGGCATGGCTCTGGGTACTGAGTCTCAGTGGCACTTGGTTGTGAAAGGGGAAAGCAAAGAACGGCACATTATGTGGCCATAAAAATTGCTGAAATGAGGAGACAATGATCACTAATAACACTCGATAGTCCAGTATAGTGTGCATAGAACTTTTGAACTTTCCAGCGATATTTTTCTAAACTTTCCGTTAATATGCTTTCGCCTTGAAATCGTTGTTGCGTTTTCTTAACAAAACACGCAGTATGATCTTACTCCTAACCGAAAGTTCATTAAGTGAAAGCACCAACGAGTGAGAACTTTCTACTGGTGTCAGCAGTTTAATACACTGAAACAAAGAGAAATCCCACAAAGTGCAGGGCAGCGGAAGCGGACAGCTGGCTCTTGCCGCGTAACGGGCAACGTATACGTAAACAAATTGGTGGCATGAGACCATAGCGCGGGAGGCGCCACGCATCACTTTCACGACGGCTACACCGCGAACGATGGTGACTGCCGGCATGCATTCCCTTTCCGTGAGCAATAAATAGGCGGCGTCGGCCATGCATTATGCTCTGGTGTTACACAATTACACGTGCGTCTTGGACATTTTGCGTGACCGCGGAGGCATTTCATTACGCTCACAAATGAAGATGGAGCTACTATTATTGTGACCTCATAGACCTTTGAAATTGCTACGTATTCATACCTTTCCCCCAAGCAACAGCTGCCTGATTGCTAAGTAAAGAAATGTGTTTCCATTATTTTATTATGCACGAAGACACAAACTCCCACCTAGAGGGAAGGCTTAAGGTTCCACGGATCTTTGCTTAATCTAAATATGCTAGCCACTTTGTGTCTGAACCTGAGATATATGACTCAATTTTATTGCTTAAGAAACATGTCTGGCCGGAGGAAATCTTGTGATTTGGCAGCACTATTGTTCTCTTAATTTAGAAGTTGATGGTGCACACAAGCATGTACCTTGTGTGCACCATGCCGCGCACGAAGCCACATAGTAAATTGAGAGTACAATTGGGCTGCGTTAAAACAATGCTTGCTCCGCAAATACATGTTTCTTAACAGGAAGCTTTAGCTCGGAGCAAATTCCGATGCTGCCTGCTCAAACACATGTAAAACGCAGAAAGGCTTTTATGGGACATGCCCTGGAGCGATTTGAATGAAATGCGCTGCATTTGAGAGCGAAAGTTAAATTATAATCACTGTGGAGCCACAGTTGTGATTTGGGGCCTGAAATCTCTAACTCTGCACCAAAGAAAGTTATCAGAGTTCTGTCAACTGTTTCTGTTAGAACATCTAGAGCGGACAAATGTGACAGATTATCTACAGCTTAATTGCATTTTTTAAACGTTTACAAGGGTTTCGCAAATATCCTACTCGCTTATTATTGGTGTGTTTCAGAGCGGTCTATAATATAATAATATTGTTTGCTTTAGATGTATAATTAGGTGGAGTTCACAGAACTGTGATATCGTCTTCCATTGATGAGTTGCCGCATTGTAAACTTCATAGTGTCGTTTTTTGAAACTGAGCGATATCCAAAAATTTTTGATAAAAAATTAACAGCCCAAATAAAACATCTGCTTCCTACAGCCACTAGATTATAACTTTTTCTTTTAAATGTAACAAATCTCATCAAGTTCGCTGCAGTGGTTGCCGAGAAAAGTGATTTCTCCCTTCCCATGCATTTAGATAGGCGCCCCAGGGCGCTTCCTCTTAAGCAATAATACTGGGACATACTATAACACAACTTCAGACAGAAAGTTCGTAGTATATCCAAAGTCAACAAAACTGGCTGAGCCTTGTGGATTCAGGGATTTTTGTTATGGTTGCCGGAATTGCAAGCAGAGTACAGGCTTGTACACCTCGGAAAATAATAAGTGGTCAAGCGTTTCACCACGGCGCCTCTTTAACCAGTAACCGAAATGGTGGTTTAGGGTACCTCATCAATTATTATTAGGTGTACACCTTTGCGTGCTGTATGATTCGGTGTTATGCTACAAGATAAAAAAAAGCTTTCAATTTTAAAGAGAAACTTTCTAATCAAACCCTCCCGTACTTTGCTGACCGTGGATGCTGGGTGATGCTGCGTCTGTCCTGCTAAATAGCTCATGCAAAGAAAACTTGAGAAATAAGAAGAAATACGTGCTCGGAGATGGGATCGAAGCTCTGTCTTCCTCCACCAGAACTCCACAATGCTTCACTAGTAGGCCACAACCGCACGCATACTTCTCCCGTGCCGACGCCAAGTAGCTCTTTCAGACGTTTGCCGCGTGCGTCACGTCGCGCCGCATGTGCGCGCTAAAGCACGTGCTCGCGCGCGAGTTTACACTTGGCCACTGACTCTGGAATGTAACGAATGAATAAAAGTCCACTTTACTATTCCCTTTCGCATCGTACTTTTATCTGTGCGCATCTCTCCTCCCCATTCTTCCCTGGACAAACATTAAGCATCGCGTTCGTGCGCCAACATCACTACTTCGAAGTCTCACAATACGCATTCACCTGATCTGCTGTCAGCATTTCGGCATTGCTTGTGAACACTATCGTGATGATGATGATGATTTATTGGCATCCCCTTTGAAACGGGGTGGCGACAAATAGTCACCTAGCCTGCTTGATTTAATCAGGTATACTACACATGTTCTTTATCTAGCATTTTTGTATACCTCTCATTATCTTTCTTTTTCAAAAATTTAGCTTGTACCGCTGCCTATGATTTTAAGAGATCAGGTCGTATCCATCTTTTCCCTGCTTTTTTTCCACCAGTACTCTAATCGTCTCTTGCTGATCTCTACGGCTGATCTGTTTATGTTTCCTTCCACTTTAAACCCAAGCGCTTCTGGGAGTTGCACATTACCTACGGTTCTCGCTGGGTGGATCCCGTCGCATTCCATTAGGATGTGCTGAGTGGTCTCTGGTTCTTTACTGCAGCATACACATGTCTCATCTAGTTCCGAATATTTGTTCCGATATGTTTTCGTCCTTAGGCAACCGGCTCGAGCCTCAAATAGCCGAGCCTCAAAATCACCCGTGACTCCAAGTAAACGCGCGCCACCTAGCGGCCGCGCAGTGAAAACCGTCAATCCGGGTTCAAGGTTGAAGCAAAAGAGGGTCTCCTATCATGACATGCTCTGAAGGCCCCGTAGTTCTCAAATCGTCATGATGCCGCCGCACACAAGCCCGAAAATTAAAAAAAAGACAGATGTCGAGAGGCTGTTCTTGGGTACCATTATGCGTGTCATCGCGGTGGAAAGACGGCCGTGTATCATCTTTTCCCGAAAGAAGCAGACGACGCGCATCGGAGAGCGCCTTGGTTAATAATTTCCGCATTGAGAAAAGGTGACTCATACTATACCGGTTTGTTCGAAACACTGCACGCGGGACGACTTCTTTCTTCCCAGCGAGTAGAGCATCGCTTTCTTTTTATTTATTTAAAATCTGTTGCTGGCGTTTGAAATCGCGGAGTGTACTTTGTTTAGGCTGGCGCTTTAATAAATCATTGTGATGTACGCTTAGGCTGCACTTCGTTTTGTTCGTTTATAGTTTTGTACCCCAGCATTAGTGTCACTATTGCTTTAAGGAGCAGGAATATTTTCGCCAATGTACTTTTGTCTGGAGGCACGGTAGCAGGAACGGTAGCTACCTCGCAAGATCCGAAGTAGATCAATATATGTGTTATGGCGCGAGGCGACATGTCGTTTTCATAGCATGCTTTTGTTTAGTGGTGCAAGCAGAAGATGCTGTTTTCTCATTCAGCACGGTGAGTTGTCAGTTTATTCGCTCGCAAGAAATTTGGAAGCAACAGCAAACAGCGCTCGTTCCAGCTTTGGAGCGTTCGAACTACCCACACCGATTGTTTTCCGACACTGTGCTCACAGGTAAATCCCATTACAACTGGTTCCATTCGTTTCCAAGTCATGCATTTACACTATTACAAGAAACTTTGAAAAAAGAAACCCTCGCTAAATTTTGGAAACCTGTTTAAAGAGAGTCAACTTGGTTCGCTTGGTGGTCATTCAGTTCACACGTTTCACCGGGATTTGAGAATTCCTATACACGCGAGGAGACACGCGATGTTACATGCGCGCCGCGTAGCGTCGATAAGTGCACACTTTGCATTGCAGGTGCACCAGGTAGAACACCATGTAGCAGATGTACAGGTAGCGGTACAAGGTAGTTATAGAAGGTTTGAGGGGGAAAGAATGAGGTTTACGGAAAGGTATACAACGATGCTAGAAAAAACATATATCGTGTACCTGATTAAATCAAGCTGGCTAGGGGACTCTGTCAACGCCGCATTTCAAAGGGGATGCCAATAAATCATATTAATCACTATCATTAGCATCGTACCACGCCATCTGTCTTGCGGTGTGAGATGCAAGCCGTGCACCGTCGACACGTGCAAGCTTTGCATTTCAGTTGCATATTATTACACCAGGTAGAACGGCTTATAGCAGATGCACTGGCAGCGGTACGAGGTGGTTAGAGAAGGTTTGAGGAGGACAAAGAAGTTTAAGGCGAGGTATACAAGAATGCTAGCAACAATATGTATTTTGTACTTGATAAAATCAAGCTGGCTAAGTCACTATGTCACGACCGCGTTTCAAAGGGGATGCCAATAAATCATCATTGTCATCATTAGCATCGTATCGTGCCACTTGTCTTGATGATGATGATGATTTATTGGCATCCCATTTGAAACGGGGCGGCGACAAGTAGTCACCTAGCCTGCTTGAGTTAATCAGGTATACTATACATGTTCTTTATCTAGCATTTTTGTATACCTCTCATTATTTTTATTTTTCAAAAATTTACCTTGTACCGCTGCCTATGATTTTAAGAGATCAGGTCGTATCCATCTTTTCCCTGCTTTTTTTTCCACCAGTACTCTAATCGTCTCTTGCTGATCTCTACGGCTGATCTGTTTATGTTTCCTTCCACTTTAAACCCAAGCGCTTCTGCGAGTTGCACGTTACCTACGGTTCTCGCTGGGTGGATCCCGTCGCATTCCATCAGGATGTGCTGAGTGGTCTCTGGATCTCTACTGCAGCATACACATGTCTCATCTAGTTCCGAATACTTGTTCCAATATGTTTTCGTCCTTAGGCAACCGGCTCGAGCCTCAAATAGCAAGGCACTGCCCTTTGTGTTATCGTACAGATTTTCCCTTCTAATTTCTTTCTTGTCATTCTTGTAAATCTCCATTGTCCTTTTTGTTTCTATTCTTTGCATCCAATTGACGGTCCCTATTTCTCTCACTTTCTTTCTGATGACTCCTGGTTGTCTATTTACAGTTTCGATTATCCTGTACTTGGTTGCCAACTTCCTTGACCTCTTCCTCCATTCTGTGTCCACGCTTTTCATGTAGAGATACTTGTGCACTTTAGCCGCCCATTTAGTTTCATTCATGTTCCTGAGCTTTTCTTCAAAACTAATTTTGCTCTGTGCTTCTCTGCGATGTGAGATGCGATGTGACGTGAGATGTGAGATGCGCGCCGCGTAGCGCCTACACGTGCTCCCTTTGCATTGCAGTTGCATACTATTACACCAGTTTGCACGCCATGTAGCAGTTGCATAGCCAGCGGAACAAGGCAGATAGAGAAGTCTCGAGGAAGTAACAAGGTTATGGCGTTGCATAAATATTGCTGTAATGAAAAGCCATGTATGGCATACCTGATTAATTCAAGCAGGCTAGGTGACTGTTTGCCACCATTCCGTTTAAAAGGGAATGCCATTAATTTATCATCATCATCATGATCATTAGCATTGTATCGTGCTATTTTACACGCGATGTGACATGCGAGCAGTGGTTCGTCGCCGCCTGGGTGATTTCATGCGGAAACCGAATCCGTCGTCTGCTGCGAAGCGAAGTGGCGCGAGGTGCTTCGGTGTGATTCGAAAGCGCCGTGTGCCGTGTGCAGAGCCTGTGCGTTCCGTGTGCACGGGCGAGATCGGCGTTCAGAGAGAGAAGCGTTCGTAATCTGCTATATTTTCCTTTAGTTTGTGGCGTTCACATCGAGGAAAAAACTTGCTCGCGCATTGGCCTCTGTCCTTCCTCTCGTTCTCATTACGTCAGCAGACCGCCCAAATATGACGTCACCGCCAAAGTGAATTCTTCGGAAACCGAATCGTTAGCGAATACTGCCCCAGGTGTCCCGACATGTAGCAATTCTATATTTAGCAGTTGCATGCTGCATGTAGCTGGACCTGCTTAACTCAAGCAGGCTAGGTGACTATTCATCACCAACCCATATCGCACAGGATGCCAAAAACCATCATCATCAACAGCAACGTACCGTGCCACGGGACAAGGGATGTGACATGTGCGACACGTAGGCTGGATACCTGTGTTTACTCTTCGGTACACGTTATGGCACCTGCTAGCAAGGTACGAACCGCTGCTGAAGAAGCGAATCGTGGAGCTACGCACGTGGCTGCAACCAGGCAACATCGGCCTCAGCAGATCGCTGCGCTGAGAGCAGCACGAACCCCAGCTCGCCGTCGACGCCGGGCGGACAATTCAGATCGTTCTCGTGAAGACGGCGCGAAGAGACTTCGTCGTGAACACCCTGAAGTGCGTGGTGCCGAAAATGGAGCTCCTATGGAGCCGCTCCTGAAGCTTACGCTGTGACTGTGCTGTGTGTGCAGCTAGTTTGTGACTATTGCTAGGCAACCACTGCACCAAATTTGATGAGGTTTGTTGCATTTAAAAGAAACAGTTGAAATCTAGTTATTGCTGGGAGCGAATTTTCGATTAAAGCCGCGAATATTTTAATAAATATTGTTGAAATTTGCAACTTTTCGGAATACGACACAAAAAGCCGGAGAATACACGCAAAATTGCCCCTCTACTGGCCACTCGAGGCACTTTGAGTGTATTCGCGGGTATCTTTCAGGCTCGGAAAAACATTTTTATGTAGCACGTATCGAGCAACAGAAAACTGCATCGGGAGTTTCTCATGTTGTTCTTGAATTTTTCTCATGAACACTTTTCATCTAATTATAATAATTGAGAAGTTGATAAATAACTACGACTAATTATCTAATTATGCGGAATGCAAAAAATTATCTGAGTATCTCCGAACGACGGCAAACAACATTGCCTTGGTTCTGCCTAGCTGCGCAGCATTTGCATATTTTTAACGTTTGGCCCAAATTAAGTGAAACACCCTGTATAGCCAGCGTTTGTTGCATGCTTGTTGCACTACGGAAAGTAGGGTCACTTCAACTGGATTTTTCGATCCCATGTTTTTGCGTTTATGATTTTATTATGCACGCGAGCTACTACTGCAGAGTCTAGAACTGCGCATGAAAAACCTGCATCGCGCTGGACTGAGCTCCGTCGGTAGGCACTGTAAGGTTGTCTTCGGGAAATATATCGTTGCCTAGGAAATAATCTCGTTGAATAAATTTTGATGAACGAGGACATCGTACAAATATATTTGACAGGACTGTCATGAGTGTACTAGAACCGGCAACGAGATCGAATGAACTGTAGCAGACGACAGGCGCGAGTCCTTGCCCTGACGTCACGCGAGCGGCGCCCGCAGCAGCCCTGTAGGTTGTTCTCGGGGCTAATAGCATTTAATTACCCGCGTCAAGAAAGCTTTCCTTCAAATGGAAGCCAACATATGGGTTGTATCTATACTTTACATTCACATGGAGGGGGGGGGGGGGGGGGAGGCGGCATTTCATTCTTACGCTTTCGGCAGTTTACGTATGTTAGCGTGTTGTATTCCCTTTCTCAAACAATAGCTCACTCATGGCGTTCGTACTGCGTCCGATGTTATTTGCTTACCTAGCTAAAGGCATCGCGATGAAAACCGCAGCTTGATAAAAATACCGTGAGACGGCAATCTTGCGTCACAGCAACTTTTTCGAAGCGACGTGCACCGGTTAAGCCGGAATAATATTTACTATGTCCAAAATTGTGCAGGGATAGTGAATAGCATCAGCGTTTTAATTCAAGCCCCGTCAATCAGCCATGCTCTTTCAGTATTGGCTTGACCTTCGTTTTCCCTGGTTTCATGCTCAGAAACCACGTATCGCTGGCAGGCCGTTAACTCACTTTGGCTTGAGCTAACCAGAACAGCTGTCCGTAACACCTTGGTTAGAGCAAACATATATTAGCACTCTATGTAGAACGCTTGAATTAGGTGGCAAAATCGTCAAGTTTTACTTTTCCGCAAGTATATTCACGCTGATAGATTTAGCTAGGGGATCAGGTGCAGAGGCTAATGCACGTGCTTTCTGCTACTCCCTTTCACTTATATATGGACGAAAGGTGCTATGAGTGATGAAAGTTACCCCAAACATGCTGATTAACATACTGATATCTAATTGCTGCCTTAATAAACATTAGACTTATTAACGAAACTTATCTTACGTAAGAAAGCTTCCTGAGTGTCCGACGTTGGGGTGTCTGTCAGTGCGAGATAGCCATTGGCTTGATAACCAATTCATCACCGCGGCGATTGCCAGTTGTGCACCGCACTAACGCAAATGAACTTATATGAATACACGCCGTTGTTCTTGAGTCACGAGCCATAGACTTCATTCGTGATGGTTAACGTTCTGCAGGTTCATTTCAAGGCGTTGTGTGCGGGAGGCGGGCGGGCCGACGTGGCTGTGTGGCAGAAAAGCTGCCGGCTTGTGACGTCTTGTTCAGCCTCGTTGCGCGCGTTGTTTTCTTGGCCATTCCAGCACTGAGCTTCTGTACACTAATTAACAGAACAACCTGCCTATGTCGATTTTAGTTTTCTTAAACTCTGACAAAAGGCAATATTCCGTCAGAGCAGTTCTCGACAACTGTGGAGGAAGAAAAACAAGATCCGGACAGGAAGCATGACGCCAGGCAGCTAGACAGCTAATCCTCGGCACACCAGCCTTCACGGAAACGGCCCCTCCCATTTTCTCCCCCTCCCAACCCTGGAGGCTAATCGGTGCGTTGCCTCTTCGTAAATTGGCCCTGCACCTGGGCCCGAATTCACAACAACTTCTTAGGCTAGAAGTTTTCGTAAGAAAGAATTTTAGCCAATCCGGATGCCAGACATATCATTAGCGACGGCGGCCAGCCAATGGCAAAGCGAACTTACGAAAGAAAAGCTTTGTGAATCTGGCCCCTGATTTTCCCACTTTACAAGGGTGTGTTTGGCTCGTCGTTTGGCTCCTTTCGATGTTCGTGTGACGACTGGTTCTCGGCTCCCCGCCAACACGGCGAGTTCAGCTGTGTTCTAATTTTCGCCGTAGACGGTAAAGCATACGGCTAAGCAAACAACGGCTATCGTAAGTCTTGTTCCAATTCTTACGAAGCCGCTAAAAAAGACACGTTAACGAAGATGGCATCGAAGCAAAAATGATGCAGGCTACTTTTTCTGTCCAAACAAGAAGGCGGCTGAGCAAGAACAGTAAGAACTCGACGTCAAGGTCATCTGCGCACAAGAAAACGTACTCACTCTTTCTTACGCACCTAATGTGAGTTACGTTGTGTTTTTCATAGGTCCGCAGGCGCAAAGAGTTAAAATACAGAGATAATGCGGGCTTTTCTTGAGCTTTTCTTGTCGTCGCGAGGTGGTGTCTTCCATGCGCCTGCCAGACGGTCCAAGATGCGTTCCATTACTTGGGTTCGAAGCTGTTTCTCTCTACGTGGACTGTCTCTAATGCTGGTCAGTATTGGAGCACACGTTCTTTATCTCCGCGGCAGCTCTGCTGATCCTGGCTCACCGCACCACGCGAGCCAGCTAGAAAGTATCTCTTCCCTATCAAGTGGTAAAGACCACCGTCTGATGAGCCTTTGTTGATATTTTGTATGGCTATAGGTTTCAAATTGTTACATAATGCTCGTTCGTAGTTTTTTTTTTCACCAGTGCCAGGAAGTATCCCACTGCTAAATCTGTCTGCAGTCATGCAGTGACATAGTCCTCCTCCTCTTCCTCCTGTCACAAGACATTGTTGCGCAGTGGCAGGTTTATTTAATATGTCAAAGCTGAAAAGAACAGCGCAAGAGACGAACCGTTACGAAGCAGATAATGGTCCACAAAACCAGATTTCTTCTTAATCCGGCTTCACCGGAAAGTAGCATGATAATATGCAAGGTGTTTCACATAACATGCACCAAATGTTTGCTGCTAGCAGCTACCTGAAGAAGCCTCGAGGACATTTTGTGCTTTTAACCATCAATTTTTTTCAGTCAACCAATCAAATAACGGTATTGATTTCATGAGTAGAAACTACATACATAAATATAGAGAAGTAGGTCTCAGTGTGTATTGGGAATTTTCGTCAAGAAGTAATAAAAACCAACATATGCGTAAGACGACAGCAATACGACAGCAATACGTTTTGGTAATAAAAACTTCAAATAATTAGACAAATAAGTGAAGCTGTTGAATAAAAGACAACAAATAAGGGATCAAACTTCGAAGTACTCCGTAATAATATGAAAGTGATTCTCTTGTGAAAGTTCCTGAAGGAAGAACGTTTCATGTGTGAGGGGAGGTGATTTCATAGTGACAATACATGTAAGAGAAGCGAAGAATTCCTATTAGAGGCTAATATGCTTGGGTAAGTATTTACGAGACGATCTATCAGTAATATGGTAGACGAGACTAACTTATTAAACACGGGAAAAAGAGCCACGCAACAGATAGCGCTGCGCAAACAATTGTAACCGATAGGTGTTCGCGAAACTATCCATATCATTGCGTTATTTGCTGTAAATAATGGAATTAAGAAGTTTCTGAAGTATTCATTATAAACTAATTAAATAAGCACGGCCCAATGGTACTGGAGGCTTCTACACCTGGCTGCAAACAACACACAGTGGCTTTAGTACCCACAAAAAACCTCGCTTCCAGACAAGAACAAAACAGCAGCGGCGGAGGCAGCGATGGCAGTGATGGCGGCAGCAGCGGCAGCAGCAGCAACACCAACACAAAAACTTGATACACGGTTATAGTTGGGAAACCATACGTAGTAACATTATCCGGGGCCTGAATAATGCAAAAATTGTATTCCATTGGTATTTCGTCAGTTGTCCGAATGGCCCTCCGCCCATGTTATGACAAGTATCGACCGGCCGTGAACGGTAGATTACGGGAAAGGAATAGAATCGAGAAAACTAAACGCTTATGTTATACCATCCCAGTTTCACAGAACCTTCTAGCTGAGGTCTCATCTTGATGTTGGTTTGGTTCTGGCTCTTCCTTACGCGATATGCTTTCTAAGCGTGGAATCGTGGAATGCTCTACTCGCATAGGATGTTGGAAGGGGACGTGCAAGGGCTATAAAGAATGTCCAGGGGAAAATTAGTGTGTTGCGCAATGAAAAGCCTGACATTCTTTTCCTGCCTAACCACGATATTGCCACGGTAGCACGGTGTAAGACTAAACCATGACAGAAAAATGAGCAAAGTGAGCAATCTAGCACCGTAAAAATCATTGTAGCTCTGTATTGAAAGTTCTTCCATGGCGACATGGGATGGAACTTAAATCGTCAGATTTGTTCCCGCCATGTGACTCTAATCGAAGACCTTGTGATCTGCTGCGTTTCGTACTTGTTATCCGTTTTCGACCATTTCATTATTGTCCATTGGGCCGCGGCTTCTCTTCCTATTACGAACTGAACAGCGATCTCAACATTAACGAAAACGAATCGAAGAAATTCGCTTCGAACAATAGGGATAGCAAGAATGGGGTGTTATAAGGCAACTAAAGAAATAAGTAAAGAAGCATAGTGTTTGAAAAAGCGGCAGCGCAAAAAAAAAAAAAATGACACGGACGGAGACGGTTGAGACAACAAGGACGGGCGCTCTTCCTTGTCGTCTCGTTTCCGTCTGTCTTTCAAGCGCGTCCGCCTTTTCAAATATGTACCAACACGCCGAATTCACCACATTAATCAAGCATAGTGTGTATAACTTAAAGCATTTGCAATTCGTTGCTCCTACAACTGGAGCATGCTATGACACTTAAACGTGTGTCTATGTCACATCAATCTTTCTTAACCGTTTTCCTTTTGTGTGTGATTTTTCGATAGATGCAAAATCAAGTGCATATTTATAAGAAAATGTTTTTTTATACTTATGAACATGCATGTAAGCGTTCTAGTGAACTTATTATTATTTTCAGAATATTACTTCGCCGGTGTTTTACCATGATGATAGTGTTATTTTTTAACTACTCTCATATCCGTAAATATTGTGATTAATGCTCTTTCCTTGTCTGTAAATCATGTAAACTGTGCCTTCTTGTGCCAAGCTGAGTGCGTCAGAGGGGCTCAGGACTCCGTCAGGAATATTGGATTGTGTTTTCTCCTGGAGCCCCTGGACATTTGTTATGTCCAAAAAAAAAAACCTGAACCTGAACCTTACCCAAATGCTAGTTTAAACAAGTAAGCAGAAACTGTATGGAAGAGATTTGTGTTTCTACTTGTGTTCAGCGTATATCTTGATGAAACTACACTTTTTATTGCTTCTAATTGAAAAACTCAATTTAAAGGTTTCTGTGTGTGTGGAACTGTACGCGCAAAGCAGTTTCCTTATTTGTATTGCTCTCAGACTGCATAAGTGTACAAGTTGTGATAACACAAGCACTTCATGACTCCCTTGCAGTCGTCAGTGATTGGTGCGCTACTGCGAAAATGGAGATAAATCAAGCCAAAACTGTTGGTCTACGTGTGACAAATAAAAGTAAAGATGTGCTCATTCACGGTTCTGCTATAGGCTCTACCCCTCTCACTGCAGTTGATGCAATAAACTACTTAGGTGTAACCATATCAAGCAATTTCAAATAGAAAAGACAGTCTGAAAACGAAAAAAAGTTGTGGTACCTACGACGGAAATTGAAGCTTGCTATACCACCCCGGTTGAACTAACAGCGTATCCAACGTATGTACGGCCAACTTTGAATCTGCAAGCGTTATATGGGACCCCTCCGAAATTGGGCTGATCAAAATCCTAGAGAGAGTGCAGAGGAGGGCCGCTGGATTCATTCTTTCAAAATAGTTCTTGACAGAGCCAGTAACAGAAATGTTACGTCTATTAGAACTTCCCACGTTGGCAGAACGTCGACAACTGGCTAGGCTACAATTCTTCCACTTGTCAAAAAATAAACTAAATACAGATATAACACAATACCTAACTCCGCACCGAGACAGAATTCTTAGAGGAATAAATGAAGTACGTATGAACGTATGAAGTACCTCAACAGCGTCTCAATGCATATGCAAATTCATTTTTAAAAAAAGTCGACAATGGAATTCATTGCCATTATCACTGCTTCACAGTAGCTGTCTAGAAAATTTTGAGAAAGTGCTCAAGGAATTCTTTTCGAAGTCTGGTTTACAAAGCTGATATTATTTTACCATGTTCATGCAGTGTTAACTACAAATTAATATACTCATTGTAGTACAAATTGATGTACTCATTGCTTTACAACACTGATATTAGTTTTTCATGTTCATGTTGTGTTAACTAAAAATCGATTAACTGATTGCGTTACTGTAGCATTTGAACTGCTGTTGAATTGTGAAAAATTTACGTACTAATTGCACTGATGTTTTCTTGAATTACTGTACTTGTAAATAGCAGTTGAATTGCGTACGTCATATAATGCTGCAGGAGTGATTTGTATTCATAATTTTACTGTAACCCACCCCTGTAACGGCCTGAGGGCCAACAGTATACTGAAATAAAATAAAATAAATAAATAACAGTGTGCTATCAGGAAGGAGACGACACCATTGCATGTACCAAGGTAGTATATTACAAATTGCACAAAAACTTCAAGAATGCTTTGTCAAGTCTTAAGCAAGAGAAAGAGCGCCCCGCTATTTGAAATGGCAGTTTGTTACATATTCTCGTCAGCGTGTTTTCGCGGCCAGACGGGACGAGAATAGAGAGAGACGTTGAATAACGAAAAATATATATACAGGGTGTCCCTCCAACTGTCATGCACCAAGATTTAAAACTATGCAAATGCCACGTAGCTGGTTAGAACCAAGGTAATGTTCTTTGCCTTCGCTTGGAGACACTCAGATGATTTCTTGCATTCCACCTAATTACATAATTAGTCTTAATTATTAAATCAATTCTCAAATATTATAATTACATGAAAACTGCAAATGAGAAAATTGTAGAGCAACATGAGAAACTCCCAATACAGCTTTCTGTTGGTCAATACGTGCTACATAAAAGTGTTTTTGCGAGCGTCAAAGAAGCCCGCGAATATACGCAAAGTGCCTCGAGTGGCCACTCACGCGGCAATATTGCGCGTATTCGCGGCCTTCTTTCACGCTCCTGAACCTGAACCACGTTCGTTACATTTTTACACTACGAAAGTATCACCAAGGATGGGAGGCTATTTAGATACAAAGATTGGCTGGTTAATCGGTATAGTATGGTTGATGTCCCCTACTGGTTGAACGGGATAAATAGGTTGATAAAGTAGAGGACAAAAAAAATGCACACTGCCACTTATAAGAAAGCCACAAGTACACCGAATATATTGGTAGGTAGCCCGAATGTGCAGTTTCTAAATTTCTTTTTTATATATAAGGTGTGCCAGCTAATGTTAGCCAAGCTATTCAACGATGGAAAAAAAATGATTTACAACAAAAAATAAACATAGTGCAAGGTGGGATTTTAAGACCTACGGTGTTCGGCGTCAGAGGTCCCACGACCCAACAACGTAGGTCTTATGATTGTATCTTGCACCATGTTTTTTTTTTCAATCTTATTTTTTTTTCGTTGAACCGCTTGGCTAACGTTAGCTGGGACACATGGTATATAGTCCTGTTTACATAAAGACGCATGTGTAGGCCAGCAAACTTCTTTCCTGCGGACTGCAGACATGAATTGTGGATATCTGTGGTACATTGCTGTGATTTCGTTATTGCTGTGGTAACTTTACGAGTAGCTGAAAGGCAAGTGGCCCAATAGCCAATGCTTTGAAATTGGGCACCCCAATCTGAAGAAGCACGAATAAATCCTCACCTTGGCGTCAGCTGCGAACGGCAAAGCACAGGCCACATGCACTCCCCTCCGACACTGCAGCTGACTCATGCCGAGGTGCTATCCTACGGAAACGGCGAAATTTTCGAATTCCTAGCATAAACTATCGCGCTCTCCGTTTGTCCTCAAGAAAAGCAATCATATAAAATGTACGGCGAAGCCGTCATGGGCAGTATTTTAATAAAACTCCGAGACAGCTATATATAACGCAATTCTAACACTCTCCCTCTTTTTGTTTCTTTAATAGAGAATACCGTATAGTAATGTAGCGCATACACACAGGTGCGATTTTAGTAACCACGAAGTAAAGGGTTACGGTGACTGTCTGCTGTTGTAACCCTCCTTATACAGCGCAGAACAATACAACATGATCGCGTGTTGCGTACAGACCCAGAAAGGCGATCGATGCCTTTCTGTCTGCTGGTTATTACCATGGATATAAACTAATTCATCAATAAGAGCTTCGGTGCTTTGTAAGCTGTATCGGCCGCCTAAAATATGGGTTTGCCGTGAGTGGAGCTGCGCAGACGTTTCCAGCATCGCCGTTCTTTGATCAGGCCTTACGGCAACCCCGTCCTTCCATTCCTGCGTTTCATTTTTTTTTTTTTTTGCGTACTGTCGTGGACGTATTTGAACCAGGGAGCACGCAATTTCGCCATTGATGGAATCGCGTGCTTCCACTCGCCAGTATACGTTCACACAATTTCGCCATTGACAAAATTGATCACGCCACCGAAGCGCCATTGGCAGTCATGAAAAAGCTCCACTGCAAGGTTACTTTGGGGCGACATTTATGAATATGCATTCACTCTTCACTGGAGAATCGGCCAAAAACATTAAACTACAGACACTGCATGGCCCCGTAGAAGTTAGCGAGTATACGCAGACCTGACAGATGGCATGTCGGGCTCGTTTTTTTGCTCTAGAAGTGGAGCTAGAATCGAAGGAAAGCGCGGGAAACCAAACATATCGGCGTCCAGTGGTCAGAGCAGCTGCTAGTCCCTTATTGGCTGTTCCCAGCAGAGTTTTAACACAGTAGTAACGGGAACTACGGCACACACAACGTATTTTCGGAAGGACGCATAGGCGCATCAAGAGATCAAAACTGAAGGAACAAGTGAAGCCTGAAACAAACCAGTTGTTGCCCTTACCTTGTGGAAACTTTGACTGCATGCTCTCATTATTCGACCAATGTTCACCAGTTCACGTCTAGATTATCGTGGGACACTTTTGTCTGTCAGTACGATCTCATGCGAGTACATGTACGCACCTTTCAATTCTGACAAGACAAACAGTTCGCAGGCAGGCGCAGACAACAGTAAGCGAATGGAAGAGTCAAGCCGGACCCAGATTTTCGACAAGGGGACTTGTCTTCGTCGGGGCAACAACTGATTTCCTTGGGAGCGTTTTATACGTAAATGACATTGTCCCCCTCACCCTCATCCTTTAAGAGGCGAGGGGCATATTTCAGTAAAGAAAGTCAGGTTAGGAAAAAACTTGTTGGAGTTGGGACGTGTTCATCTTGGAAGAAGCAGTGCAAAAGACGACGAGACATAGGACTAAACAACAAGACCAGTGCTGCTTTCTAAATGCTTTATTATCTGCAGGTAGTCCAAGACGTATGTATATAGACCTACTCCCCGTAGCGGAAGTTCCTAATGCCAGTGCTCGAGCTTCGTATTGCGACATCATATTGAAAAGATTCGCGAGACACCGCATCTCACACGAATACAAAGATATCGATGTGTCAATTACCAATCTGTCTCATTTTTGTCCTATAAAATATGCTTCACTTACCTCACGTGCGACGGTGTTTCTGGTCTTTCCCATATACTTATCCTGTTGTCTAGTGTTATGTGTCGTCTTTTATGCCAGTTCTTCCAATACGAGTTTAACGTTACGGTGTTGAAGTGTCCATATCAGTGACCAATTTGATAGTGAAGGCGGTCGGCAGTGTGCTGCAGGTTCTTTTAAGAAATTTAGGCGCCAAGAAAAGTTAGGAAACTGCGAATAACTGAAGTGTAAGCAGGCAGTATCAATGCGGTAGACATGATTTTTCCAGAAACAGGACGTTCGCATAGGTTTATGGCAAAGTGGTTGTGAGCCGGGCTAGTTGGTGTCACCACATAACACTCCGAACAACGCAAGAACGGCCCTGCTGTCCGTTCCCTTAATCTTTTGTCCCGTTTTTGCACTGTTTGCCGTATTACGCAGAGATTTGCGTACAGGTGTACGCAGGAAAGTGGACAAAACGAGTTACAAAAATAACATAGGAGTTACATCGAAAGGTATCCAGTTAACAGTACAATGTGCCAATAGCGAAAGAAATACATAAGTGCAAATATATATGACTTGTAGAAAGTCGAGAGAAAGAACGAAAAGCAAACTGACCGAATATAACAGAACTATTAAATAGACGCAAAATACTCTG
This sequence comes from Dermacentor silvarum, assembly GCF_013339745.2. Taxonomy (NCBI): domain Eukaryota; kingdom Metazoa; phylum Arthropoda; class Arachnida; order Ixodida; family Ixodidae; genus Dermacentor; species Dermacentor silvarum. The sequence continues at coordinate 155,959,358 of NC_051154.1, forward strand.
GCGTTAATGAATGTTGATAATAAATTAACAGACAGAAATAAGAAAAGAACATTACTGACTGTCTTACCACAAGTATATATGATTTCATTGCGTTATGCTCGGTGACGATGGTATTTCGAAGGTAATTGGAAATTAAGCCTTCATCTTAGGCCGGTATTGACGGCATCAACTCGAAACTATTAAAAAATAAGAAGCATATCTTATTCTGCATATTTAAGTATTGTTTCCTCAACCACTTTCAGCAGGCTGTATCTGTCACGATATGAAGGTGGAAAAACTCATTAAACACGTAAGGTAACAAGAACACGCTGTTAGCTTATCGCCCTATCTCATTAAAAGTATTCACACGTATCGATTATGATCAACGACCTAAGTGATAATATATATATATATATATATATATATATATATATATATTAGGCGCAGCTTGCCACAGCACAGCACCACTATCTATTTCTCTTGACCTGCATGTAAACATTGACTTTATGCAATCAATTAACGCTATTTTTCTTAACTACGAAGGAGCTATTTGAGAAGTAAGCTTCCTCGCTGGCGCACACTACGAAAACTATTTAAAATTTTTGCCATATTTTATTGAGTTAGTTTGAAACATTCCTGACTAATCACGCCGAACTCGTTTCTACCAAGAACGAGTCCTCCGTTCACCACGGGTGCCTCAGGTAACTTCATTTGCTTTGACATCTCAGTGGCCAGTTCTCAGCCCACTTATTTTCCTGATGTAAATACATGGTTTGTCCCGGCATGTATCTTCCAAAATATGGACGTTCGCTGATGAATGCGTCATTTGCTGTGTCATTACTAATGCTACTAACGTAGATACCTTAAGAAAAATTCCGCAGTGGGCTAGTTGGTTAGGTATAATTAAAACTGTTCCGCAAAGCGACGAGGGGACCGGACTTAAGCGAGAAAACAAAACACGACACCCGAGCGCAAACTATGAACTGTTTTATTTTTCAGAACATGAGGCCTACATATAGCCTACTCGCATGCGTTTAAGTCCTGTGCTTAAGTCCTTAAGTTTTCTCGCTTAAGTCCTGTCCATTCCTCGCTTTGCGCAATAGCTTTAATGAAGTTGATACCTTGCAATAAAATCTTAAGCGTGTGCAATCTTGATATATCCGTTGGTTAATGAGTGTTAGTCCCAATAAATGTGTGCATATGTCATTTACGCACCACCTTAACCCCTTTCTCCTTCTTACCCAATAGTCAATGTTTCTATAGAATAAGTGAAATCATTTTACTTAGCCGTCACAATGTCTCAATAGCGAACCTAAAATTCCGCTTCAGATGCGTCACTTGCGTCCCTCTCCACGGATCGTAAAACCTGGCATACAAATGACTCATGAGACCTAAAGCCGAATGAGCGTCGACTTTCCGGAACCCATGTCAGCATTATTTTGTTGACGCACTCGGGCCTTTTACAAATCGTGCCAGCAGATACAATAATTTATTCTAGCCATTCATATTACATAAGTTTACCATCGCTAAATGCTAAATCTGAGTTACCGTCGCTTTCGCACTACTTTAAGAAAGCCAACCTTCATCCTCCTCATAAGTTCTATAGTTTGCCTTATCATGTCTCAAACATCGTCCCATCCGCCATATTATCTAACAACGCACTAGTCACCGACTTCTAGTCTGACAAACCCCGCTCACCCAAACATACCTTCTCTGCTTTTTTTTTTTCGAACAGCATTAGATTGAAACGCCGTTCCCTATCATCTTGGTGGAATTAACAGTCACTCTACGTTTCTTGTAATGCTTTTACATTTGGTTGGGTTAAGGGTCATTATAGCCATGTACTGCACCACTTAGATATAGCATCAAGATCCGTTTGAAAAAACTAGTTATCATTTTCATTGGTTATTCTGTGGTATAGCAAACAAAAATGATCAGTAAACAACTTCATGGAAGAGGTAAAGTTATCCGGAAAGTCATTCATATAGATTAACAAGAGTAACTGAATCTTGAGGAACACCAGATTTAAGTGAACAGGGGTGCAAGGAACAATTATTAGCTATTACATGCTGATTACGATTTGTCCGGAAGCATTCTATCTACTTTAAGATGTTTGGGTCGTTGTTTAATGTACCAAGTTTTAAAGTAACCGGTGGTAGGATACCTTGTGAAAGGCCTTTCGCAAAGTCTAGAAGTATACAATCAGCCGGTATTTCATTATCCAAAGCCAGAATAACATTATGGGTAAAGGGTAAAAGCAGAGTTTCCCAAGAATATTGCTTACAAGAACCATGTCGTGACTTGATAGGAATGCCTATGCATTAGTAGACAATTTGCAGAATTTCTGTAGCATTTCTTTTTCCCGATCGTGTTGGTGGTTATACATAAAGTGTATACAAGGAGAGTTATATAAGATGCCTTGCCAGAACATTTTAACCCAGCCTTTGCATATATCGGTTTTTAATGTTATGCTGTACACATGCTCTGTCGGACAATTTTTTTAGTGTTTTATTGTAATGTATTTGGATGCATCAACTAAGCAATGGCATCACCTAAGCAATAACATGATGGGCCCCGGCCGGGCGCATTTATATAGTCGCGGGCTCGAGCCGGGCCTAGATCTACGGGCGCGGGCTGGGCCCGGGTTTCAAACATAGGATGTGGGAGGGGGGGGGGGGTAGGGGTAATGCTAGGGGGGGGGGGCATACCTGAATATCTTGATCCTTGTTACTCCTTCACAACTGTGCGTAAGGGACAGCCTTTAATACTCAGTTTAATAAATAAATTCAATTCAAGGGCATTGATGTATACATACAGCCTGTTAGTTGCATTCTGCTATACGTTGTTCTTCCTTACCGCTTGTTCTTTCGGTGCAGCGTGTTGATAATGGTATATTTATTTATTTATTTATTTATATATTTATTACAAAAACCATGACCAAATATGACCATTAATTGATGATTTAATGAATAAGTAAGTAAAAACGCAGAAATACGGTTCTTGTTCTAAATTACTGCCTGTTTTTTGCTCAGATATACTTTCGCAAGAGACGTGACATAATTATTGGTGATCGAAGCGCAAAATATGGGCCCCAATTAGACCGTTAATGATGATAATGCATCGGGGTTAGTATAATGGTAGTTCCGGTAAATTGCCGCTCGAGGCGCTTTGCGTGTATTCGCAGGCTCCTTCCACACTCAGGAAGAACTTTTATTTAGCACGTATTGAACAACAGAAAGCTGTATCAGGAGTTTTTCATGTTGCTTATACAACTTTATCATTGACACTTTTAATCTACTTCCAATATTTGAGAAGTTGAATAATTAATTAGGACTAATTATGTAATTAAGCTCAATGCAAAAATAATTTGATTACCTGCAAACGACGGCAAACAAGATAACATTGGTTCTGTCCAGCTACGTGGCGTTTGCACATTTTTAAATCTTGGTGCATAGTAGTTGGGACACCCTGAATAACGGCATTACAGATGTCGGCTGTTTTCGTGGCCCGTTTTTACCACAATATCTGATTCCTGTACAGAGATAAAAATGACATAATTAAGCTAGGTAGAGAAAATAATGAGTATTTTATCGCTAATGCCCTTGATGCGATTATGATTGTTATGGAAATGCTAAGACACTCGCTGAATTAGGCTATACACACATAGACTGTTCGTTTTGCCATATGCACTTGGCTATTTGCTAGTCAATATACTGCTTCATTGCACGCCAACGCCGGAGTGCAAAACGCGATCTACTTTGATACATTGATAACTGTGTCGTGACCATCGCTCATTACGGAATGGAAAGCGACACTTGCGACCAGCTTAATGTCTCCTTTGGCCACCATGCCCCAGTGCAGTTATATCTATACCGTGGCAGAGCAGAACAAGGAACGAAGTGCCCGTGCAGACAGAAAGCATCGAGGTAAGACGACAAACTAAAAATTGAGGTACTGCTCTCGACTATTGATTATGTCCGTCATTGAGAGCTCGTTCGGTCTATGAATTATGCATGAGAGCATGAGACAATAGTGCGCCTGTCCAAGCCGCGGATTGTCAGTGATCGTGATGCGCGCATTTATCCAACAATGTGGCATTCTTAATGCCTTGATATTGATATTTGTAATGCAACGAGATATCCTGCGTGCATGAAACGGCGAACAATACTGTGCTACGTATTTCACTTTCCAGACCATTATGGTTGTGTTATATATTCACAGGTAAGGAAAGAACGACCGTAAGAATACGGTGAAGAGTATACAGAAGAAGAAAAATAAATATTTCAGAATTTTTCCCTTATCAACATAGGTATAATGGTACGGATCACGAAATATACCTATAAAAAACCGTAGTCGAGGTATGGCAACTGCAAATAGCTTGGCTGCCGTAGCCGCTGCCTCTGCACTCATTGCAGCTTGTGTGCTGCCTCGAGCTTCTGGGCCCGAATTCACAAAAACGTTATTTCGCTATAACTGTTCGGAAGAGCCGATTCTAGCCAATCGCGGTGGCGGACATGACTTGTGAAGGTGGCCGGCCAATGACAAAAAACATTTACGGGCGAGAAGCGTTGGGAATTTGACGCCTGGTCCGGTGCTAATGCGTATCGACAGGGAGTACATGTCTTAAGGCCGTTTCACATGGCGCGATTGGGGTGAATAAAATCGTTCTGTCGCGCACGTCGCAAAGCAATTTTCGCTGGCAGCTTTCACATGCGTCTTTGACCGCGCGATTTCCGTTGCAGCGACACCCAAGGTTGCTCCCTGCTCACAAAGTATCCATGCCTGCATCGTTAAATAAAAACATGGAAACTAGTCAAATATTACAATTTCATATTATTTTTTTTTTGAAAATAGAATAGTGCAGAATTTTTCAGCCTTTAAACGTGTTCAGACTGCGATAGCTTAGTCCGCAGTTGCGGCTAGTGAAAATGCTGCACAAACCGCATAAGCGTGCGGCGTGGTGGGGTGGTTTTGTTTTGTACACTCTAGTTGTGTTGTTGCGGTATGATGGAAGTCACAACTCTTCTCCTGCAGGAGTATTTGCCTCTCCAAAAGAAGAAGCTACTATTAAGTGTGCAAGTGCCTGGCACAATTTGTAGCAATGAAGACGTTGACGACGGCGACGATCGTGAGGGTACGTGCCGTATGTTGAAGGCGGCGTCAGCTCCCGACCTGGATAGCATGCAGCTTCTCCTTTTAAATGAATTGTGCGAGCTGGAGAAAAAAATTGATGAAGCTCCTGAGCCACAGGGTCTGGTGGGTACGCTCTGTTAAAACATCATTGAAACTGGTGCGCGACATTGCTCTGCTGAGTTTCCAACACGCGGCAAAACAGGAAAGTGCCTATTTCGACGGCGCTTGCTGTTACGTCACGTTGCTCCGCCCACATCGCGCCGATCGCTGCGACTCAGCGACGGAAATTCCAACATGTTGCAATCCCGTCGCGGAGAGCCTGCGACGTCGCGGCGGTCGCTGAGCGACGGAATTCGCTGTGTCGCTGTGGGAAAATCGCGCCATGTGAAACGGTCTTTAGCCGGACTCTGGTGCGAGCTAGTTGGTTCATGATCAAAGTTTGCTTCAAGTACATGTCCTGTTCTTCAGTGTTCTTTTGTGGCAATACGTGCCATTTTCAGTGACGTTTAATGGGTGCCCTTACCACTTAATAAACACAAATTTATTGTATACGGTATATTTTTTTATTTTTTTTATTTCTGGCTTCCTGAAGTTGCTTGCTGTTTCCTTAACACAACAGCGATGAAGACCACGACAATGTCAAAATCGATAATATTATACTATCGTTATTCTTATTATAATTAGAAAAAGAATGAAGAACGTTGAGGTTTTAAAGCCCGAAAACGGCACTTTGTGCATGAGAAACGCCGTAGTGGCATGCTCCAGATTCATTTTGATCAGCTCGGTTCGTTAGCGTGAGCCGTTATCTAGGCGCACTGAGGATTTGGCATTCTGTCCTTCGTGGAACGCTGGAAGTGTATTTATGCGGCTGAGATTAGATCGGGTGAATTCCTCCTGCTCATCAGCAAGACGCCGTAGTGAATAACTTGCCATACATCAATTACTTAGTTGATATCCGGACACGAAAACATTACATAAATGAGCGTTTTCTTTCTTTAAATAAAAAAATGTCGCAGTTTCACCCAAAGGCGAACCATCAATTGCGATAGCAAATTAGTAGAGAGCTATACGGAGTAGGATAGTAGTTTTATCAGCTGTATAAACTTGGATATGCAGCAGCACCAGCAACGCGCAGAACTGTTGTCGACGCCGTCGGCATTTTGCCCACGTACGCACCGAACACGCGCGCCGTTGGTGACTGTCGCCGGTGCCTCTGGAGGCGGCTCGGAGGTTTTCGACGAGATCAGAACGGGACACTCGTCGAGCAGCGTCGGAAGACTTTACCACCTGCTTGCCTCGCAACGTTTTTATATAAATACGCATTTGGTGCCACAGCTAAACGTCGCCTCCCCTCCCTCCCTCCCGTCCCGCCATGGCCTTTTGCGCGACACAAGAAGTCGCGTTTGCTGTCCACCATGCGTTCGCTCCCTGTGAAAGCGCGCGCGTCCCTCGCGCGCTTTCACTCGCACCTTCAGCATACGGCGCGCGGCGACGATTTCATTGCCGTTGGACCTCATACGGAACCTCACGGTGACGGCGACGGCAGAAATCTGCTTGGAGTGTCCATACAATTGCTATCGCAATAAAACCTCACTTTCCATCCCGGCCCTGCGAAAGTGGATGTCCCGTAAAGCTGTTGAAAACCACCACTACAATTGCTAAGGGCGGTATGCAATGCTTCGTTGCTTTAGAGCAATGGTAGTAATGGGAGTAACGGTAATTCTGACAGCACGCCGCCGCCCATAGCGGTGATGCCACAACGTTGAAATCAATTGCTAGGCTGGTTATTTTCTACACGAAAGGCTAGGCACGCCGCTCCCCACGTCGCAAGCTGCCGTTGCCGTGGCAGCTTGTGCAACAGTAATATTATTCGGCAAACATATGCGGTGAACACTACGTGTTTCGCATTGTTACCAGGAGCGCCTTATCATGAATTAAGTGGTTCGCATGCTTGCTTTGTGCTTATTCTTTACTGAAACGTATGCTGTTCTGTATGTTACCTGCGTGATTCCAAAGAATGTATGCACTGTTAGCTTCTCTTTGCTAAGTACTTGAAGCCTCTGCCTTACGAAGGTACGAGCCACTGCTCCTGCCCTGCACTGCCGCCGGGAGCTGCTCACATTTTTGCTCATGGACGCGGACACGAAAAATGCCGACTAGCGGGAGCCTACCAGCTTCGCTGTAAAAAAATATGTGCCTTCGTGTGCAAAAGTGACGGCACTATTTATTCTGAATCTACTATTTGCTGCGTACATAAAGCACTGAAAAATGTCACTCCAAAGTTGGAAATCAATAAGTCCTTTGATTATGCTGTTTATTCAGAATTCGCAACGGACTTCCAGCTGTTTTCAAGCAGTTCTGTTTGGATCTTTCGTAATTCCCTCACCAAAAATTTAGCTTTCAACCCCAAGCACTGAAATGGAATCTAGAAGCCCAATAGGAGGTTCCCCGCGAAAAAAAATGTAATTATGGGGTTTTACGTTCCAAAACCACGATCTGATTATGAGGCATGCCGTAGTGGGGGACTACGGAAATTTGGACCATCTGGGGCTCTTTAACGTGCACCTAAATCTAAGTACACTGGTGTTTTTGCATTTCGCCCCCATCGAAATGCGGCCGCCTCCCTGTGACAGAGTATTTATATTTACAACGAATGTGGAAATTGCAATCTGTGTATTGTTGATGGCGCCCGTAAAACGGCGGTGAACCCCTCGTTACTGCATAGAACAAAGTGGTAGCATGCATGATTAAGCTGTCCTCGGAAGCAGTTAGGGCATGTATAGTGATTTGAAAAGGCGGCAGCGCAAAAGAACACGGATGGAGACGAAACGACAAGGACGTGCGCTGAACCGAACAACACGCTGACTTCTTGAGGTAGTCGCTTGGCACGGAGACAGAAAGAGATTTCTCGAGTACGGCATACAAAGAAGGCGATGCATGAAGAGGTAGAGCACAGGTCGGACAGACTACACGACGAGAAAGAGCCCTTGGTACTAGAAATGAGCTTGATTAATGCGGCGAATTGGGCGTGTTCGTTCATATTTCAAAAGGTCATTATATATTTGTTATATTATATGTATTAACCTATTATATATATATATATATATATATATATGATATTATATTTGAAACGTTTCCAAGTATGTACCAACACGCCCAATTCACCACGTTAAGCAGGCATCTATAGTGATGTTTGCAAGTATATTGAAAGTTTGTTTCGTATGTAAGTTGCAAGAACTTTCTTAACGTTGAATTGCTTTCTCCGAATAGATATTTATAAATTCGGACAAAAATAAGACTGGCGGGATTATCTTGGCTGATGTAAAATATATACAGCTCTTCCAAGGTTTACTGAAAGAAAAAGGCCCCATGTGTGAATCACAGCACTCAAACTTTCATGCCTTCAAATGTAGACTGTAAGCTACGTCATTTGTAAGCCAGCAACTGTATGCTCTGTTGTTACTAGCTGTCTACCATTAAAGAGATGGTAAGCCGAGCTTATTGGAAACTGGAGCATGGGTAACATATATATAACAGTGGAATGACAGCAGCTCGCACTTCAAACTGCTAAAAGAATGACGCCAGAAAAGCGAGCTTCTGCAAGAGAATAATTACCTTCCCAGATGAAGAAACCAAATGGGCGCCAAGTAGAAACCCGCCTGAAGCACCTAAGCTTCGCTACAGGAGGCGGAACTTTTTGTTTGGGGGGATCAACACTTCTTGGCTGTAGGGACTAGAAGGGTAGTCGGTGCGCTACTTACGAACACGCTTAAGCAGGTAAGCAAAAGAGAGGCGCTAGGAAAGAAAGAGCAGTAAGGTTGAGCTTGTGGAAAACTCGATGCAAGAAATGACTGCTAATAACATTTTTTTCTAGGCTTTAGAAGCCAACTGCGGCATGCACGTGTCCAATTAAATGTCCGTACTTCACATACTTCAGAGAGCTATAGAATTGCAGTTATGTCTGAGAAATTTGAACTTCTGATACAACATGTAGTTGGCTGATTTGCAAGTCAACTGCGGAGCATGTTTTTCAGTGTCTGTCATAGCATGCGTTCTGTAGCGTAGCATTCCAGTAACCTTGCTGGAGACAGTAACCTTACTGTCTTTGCAGTTTCTGCCCCGACTTCGAGTGCTTAGTAGAAAACAGACGAAATAATGTTGCTGTAGGGGCACAAACTGCGAACCGTTGAATCAGCTACGCGACGGTATGAAACGTCGTAGTGCAATTGCATGCGTGGAGCACACATACCCAAAAACAGTGCGCAATGTAAAGGAGAGAAGCAGACAAGAGACCTTGCTTGCTTGCTTGCTTGCTTGCTATACCATGGCGCATACCCACTACGGAGGATTCGCCAAAAAGCTGGTGGGTAAACCGTTGGTGCGGGGGCTGAAAACTTGAGGGAAAAAGTATTGTGAAGGAACAGTTGAAATTATCCAATGAAACAAATTGATGTTAGAGACATATTTTTTTCTTATAGGGAAAAGTGTGCTTTTTGAAAGGAGAGGAAGCTACAACTTAATGAATTGTGTTAAGTTTAATTAGATTTTTAAAATAATAAATAACAAATAAGTAAATTAACGTAAATTAGAAATTTGCAAAATAATAAATACTAAATAAATAACTTAACTAGCTATTCGCCTTGTATCACCAAGGAACTCGCATACGGCCCTGCATACGTTCCTGCGGCTAAACCCCAATGTAGAAGTCCCAAAGGATAGAATGTTTTGAGTATTTATAGCAATGCCTAATTGCCGCAATGGAATTTCGAAGTATTTCGTTCTCTAGATTGCGAATTGGCGCAGATTAATAAAAAATGATCAATGGTTTCACGTTCTTTGCAGAAATGTCATAGAGGGGACATCGCCAGACCAGACCTGTGTAGGTAAAATTTGAGGGGTAGAATACGGCATCGTAATTTTAGTAAGTAAGTAAGTAAGTATTTTATTTACAGTAAGCAATATACAAAGCTCACTGCAGGGGCATGGGCTAAAGGCATTCAAGCCTGACAAAGGTCCCTGTCCCTCCGCAGTTCATGACAGCTCACAGCACTTTGAGTTCAAAACAGTCAAAAAGTCTTCCAGTACATCAGTTTTAGAAAAAAAAATGGACAACTAGCAACTTGCAAGAGTACACATAACAAATCACATAAACAAGAGAAAAAAGGTTTACATAACATCTTTAAATAGTCCTGCAGAAGAGGTTGTGCACGCCAAAATATACAGATACACAAAATAAATTCCAAAAATTGGAAACATAGAATGCATGAGGATGCAATAAAATTACATTATTCATGAAAACACTGGGAATACTAATTCGCGAGTGATTTAAGCATTGGTCGGGGCATGAAAAAGCACAAGTTAATGTTGATACTGTATACATGTGGTAATTAATAAGTTCTTTGTTTGTTTTTTAAATGCAGCACTACTAGCTTTAAAGTTCAATCTATCTGCAATGATATTCAAAACATTATGTGTCTGATACGCAGCACTTTGTTTTCCATAATTAGTCCTTATTTTAGGTGCTCGTATCCTTTGTTCTCGTAAACTGTAGTATGGTTTTTCGATGCCGCTTTGTTCATATAGTTTATTTTGTTGAATTACTTGGAGAAATTTAAAATAGTACAACTGATCAACCCTGAGCATGGAATGTTTTATGAACAGTGGAGCAGTTGGCAGGTCTTGTAATTTTCCCCTGTAATTTTCGAAACAGCGCAATATTTTCTTCTGCACAGTAATAAGTCTATGGTAATTTCTTTGCGATGTTGTTCCCCAGACTAATATCCCATAAGTTACCTTAGAATGAAAAAGTGCGTAATACATATTTAATTTTAACCTTAATGGGATTAAGTGTACTGTTTTGAGAAAACAACCGACTATTCGCGCTAATGCGGTAATCAGGTGATTTACATGTGTGTTCCAGTTTAATTCTTCCTGAAACCACACACCAAGAAATTTTTGTTCCCTAACGTGTGTAATACAATTTCCTTCAAATGTGACGCTTATTTTACTTATGGGCTTGTTTATAGGTCTGAATATCATGTAGGTTGTTTTTTTGGCATTTAATCGAAGCTTATTTTGCCTTAACCATTCTGAAAGATGCCTTAAATAGTTATTTACACTGACTTCAAGTGATATTAAATTGTCTGATGAAAAGAAAACGTTTGTATATCTGCGTACATAATAAGTTCAGGGGAATCAGGAATTTCTACAATGTCATTTATATAAGCAAGGAACAATAGTGGCCCCAGTATGGACCCTTGGGGGACTCCTTGGTTTAACTTTATCTTTGTAGACATTGTGCTATTAATTTGCACGAATTGATAGCGATCTTCAAGGTAACTTTTGAAGAGTTGAAGTGCGACTCCACGTACTCCATACCTCAACAATTTATGAAATAATAGTTCGAATTGTATGGAGTCAAATGCTTTTTGAAGATCAAGAAAGAGCCCAAGAGTGTACTTTTTCTTTTCCATATTATCGATTATCTTATCTTTAATATACAATAGAGCTGGTTCCGTTGACTTATTTTTTTGAAACCCATATTGACTCTTTGTTATTATTTGATATATTGATATTGTGAGGGAGATTTCCAATTTACGTGTGGGTCACCATCGATTGTCCCGAGGGTAAAGGAAATGGTTTAAGTCTGTTATTTGGAATGTCCCTTTTGCGTAGTATTTTAAAAGAGATAATTTTTTTTAACCTAGCCGTGGTGCTATAAGCAGAAGTCGGCAGAACATACATGACTGGTCCATGTAGGGATGTACGTGCAAGTGTGTCGGCCATTTCATTTCCCTGCGATCGCCTGCTTTACTCTGCTTCTTCGTCGTCTTCTCTCCCAGCTCCCGCCTTGCGAACGCCCGAGGCCAAGTTCAGTTCGTCTTCACAGCACATATACATTAAAATACTCCAAGGTGTGAAAACCTCGCCGGAAACTGCATCACAAACTAGGCTTTCGATACGTGATTGTCAAAAATTGCTATTTCGACAAGTGCTAGCATGCAATATTGCGCAATGCAGACTGCACAACACAGACAAATTACGGTGTCCCAATGTCTGTTCGACATGTATGACGAAACACGTTCACGAAGTCAACTCACGAGCAATACTTCTGTAATATATAAAGTTGGCGCTTCTGGGGCCGCATTCCCCAAGCGTTTCTTTCGTAAGTACTCTCTACCATTGGCCAACCGCCTTCGCTAATAATATGCCTAGCATCAGGATTGGCTGAATTTATTTCTTACGACCAATTTTAGCGTAAGAAGGTTTTGTGAATTTGGGCCCTGTTTCATAATTATCCGTTTTTCTTTAATGTGATCAATGTTTTGCCGCCGTACACTAAATACGGCAGCTGAACTTGCCTCATAAGGCAGTCCACTGAAGAAAATTCTTGCAACATGCGCGTCGACACGTAGGGTTAATGTACCTGGCTCAACGCTTCATATAAATTTCTTAAATGTGCATGCGCACAGCCGGTGCAACCTCTCCTGATTTCCCTACACCGATGTTTTTCACCCAACATGGTTTTTATCACCGCATCCGACGGGTATTCTGCGATTATCATTCTTTGGGAACTTCACGTACTTTTCTGCATGTCCATCCGCATCTAACCTTTCTCCCGCTAACTTGGGCCACTGCGTGTGTGCCTCGAATAGGCAACTTGGGCCATTAGGTATGCACATCGCGGAATGTGCCACTGGGATTTTGCAAGAATAGGCAACTTGGACCACTAGATCTGTGTCATGAATCACATGCCTGTGTCACCACTGACAATATGACAATAGGACATGTGATCATTCTTGGCGACTCCTCCAGAACGGGTATGTACCACAGGGTGGGTGCCCGGATAAACAAGTGGAACTAGGGGCAAGAAGTGAAAAAGTCGGCATCAAAAGCAACCGAGTGTGGACAAAGAAGTGAAGTGAACAGAACGGGGCCAGGGACGTGCATTGAGCGAGGACCGATTCCCCAGAGTGTGTTGCGCCATTTAACTGGGGAACAAGAACAAGAGCGAGGAGCTACGAAGAAGTGAAGATGTCGGTAACAGGAAATTGAAGCGGGCTACACAGTCGCCAAGAAGGGGCCACTACAGTGCGTAGATACATTGCTTCAATGTTAATGGCATTTGCGTCGACATTTATTGTAAGATGGGTTCTGCCAGAATTTCTCTAACACTTTTGTTGCGACTTATACTGCAACACTGCTACAACCTGTCCCTAGCCCACCTTAGTTTACTACTTCGAGCAAATTTACCCTCAGGTGCATTACGTATCACATTTCCAGCAACTCACATGGGTAGCGGTATAGACGTTATGGCAACAACTGTAGAAGCTTATTGCTATACAGGGTGTCCCAACTATCATGCACCAAGATTTAAAAATATGGAAATTCTACGTAGCTGGACAGAATCAATGTAACGTTGTTTGCTGTTGCTTGGAGATACTCAGCTAATTTTTTTCCACTCCGCCTAATGCATAATTAGTCTTAATTATTTAATCAACTTCTGAAATACTGTAATTAGATGAAAAGTGTCAATGATAAAATTGCAGAGGAACATGAAATACTCCCCGATATAGCTTTCTGTTGCACAATACTGAACTACAACAAGGTGTTTTTCCTAGCGTGAAAGAAGCCCGCAAAAACATGCAAAATTGCCGCGCGACTGGCCGCTCGAGGCACTTTACGTGTATTCGCGGGCTTTCGAGTACACTCTAATTAAAATATTTGAGAAGTTGATTATTTTTAAGACAAATTATGTAATTAGGCGGAATGCAAAAAAATAATCTGAGTTTCTCCAAGCGACGGCAAACAACATTACCTTGGTTCTGTCCAGCTACGTGGCATTTGCATATTTTTTAATCTTGTTGCATGATAGTTGGGACACCGTGTATAGCGATCAGCGAAAATCAGGCAGGGGTCCTTCCATTAGTAGTAAGAATAGTCCACTTTGTTTGACTGGCAAATACAAACTTCTCAGTCTGCCGTAGCTCTGAACGTGCTGCAGAACAATAGTGTTCGTTCTAGCAGTGGCGTCTAATACAAGTCAGCGGTCATGCCGGTTGCAACCAAAGCATTCAACACCTAAAAATTAAACAGCGCTTCTCTCGTTACTTGACGGAGTTGGTATTTGACATTTAAATAGCTGTTTTTAATGACGGAGATAGTTATTGAGCACGCTATATCACCCACTTCAATAAAACGTGGTAGGAAGCCGGACGCGACACGGCAAGTTGGAACATGTTCGTTCTGGAGGACCAGTGATATATTAGCAAGCTTAGGCAAAAAGAAAAAAAATGAATACCCTTGCGATGCAGTTTCTGGTACTTAACTTTGCCATGAGAGGAAAACATCCTTTACCTTGTTTTGTATGCCATGCGTCTAAATCAACTACAAAAATTGCAAATCAGGGCACACAAGGACAATATGTCGGTACTATGCGGCAAGGAAATCAATATAGTGCGCCTGTCACAAGAGACAACTCACTTTGTGCGGTAGATCAATTAAAAAATTATATTTGATTCCAATGAATCCCCGCATGTCCACTGTCTGATCCAAACAAAATGACAGCCCTTCTCGTAGAACCACATAGGATTGATTAAGGGGAAACAAGGATAAAGCCATGTTTTCTTTGGACCCCATCTCAGATTGTGCAGAGGCTACTGTATCTCACTTTCTTGTGCCGTTTTGTCTCGACTGTAGTGACAAGTGACGACACCGCGCATGGTAGCTAGTGATCTGTTTAATAGCTTTTAAGATTCATGCCACCTAGCATCAGTCTTCATTCATGCATCGATTTTTGTTGTAGAGAAGCCGGAGACATACTCATAGCCAAAGTGTCCAATATACTACAATATAACCTAGAAAAGAAAGCGAACTGTGCCGATTTCATAAGTATACATTGTTTCTACTAAATATCTCATACTGGAACAATTTGACTGCATGTCATTGTAAACTGTAAAGAATTAGCATCTGTTGATGAATGTGTCTACATTATTGTCATTTTTCATTAAATGAGTCTGATGTGTATCACAGTTCAAAAACTTTTCGCTGTGCAATTTCCGGCCTCACTGACACTTACAGCGTGTTACTTGATCCTGTATTTTAGCTGCTGCTGAGTCTGTGAAGGACCTGTAGTAAATAGTGCCAAATAAATAAATGGGTAAAAAATGTTTGACAGGCTGTGAGCTGCGCGCCAATCTGCGGCCCTGAGTGGACAGTGCCACTCTTTAAAGAGGAACTGCGTTCTTTCACGACAATCTTTGGAAAGCGACCAGGATGCAAGACACAATACCACCACAGAAGTTCGAAGCCTGCCAAAAATTATGCACGTTTATATAGAAAGGAAATCTTATTTCCCTAAACATTCTTCATTGCATAGCAGAATGAAATATATTCCAGCACATTGAAGAACTGGTTGTCTATTTACCCTGCGGCGAGTCGCTTAGGGTGGTGTCCATTTTTATGCAACGAAGGTGTTTTTAAAAAGTGCATGATTGCTAGTAGATTTTCTTATCTGGAAGTTGCGCCAGCTACGGTTTTTCACGTAAACAGAAGACATTAAAAACGACGTGCATGAATAGCGTTTCACGAATATCAAGTTCAAATTACACGCTGTAATTGATGCTTCATGGAAGATGTCTGTGGCATGAATTATGTGTGAAGTAGCGACGCTGGCATCGAAGTCATGTGCATTATTATGCAACGATCAGATCATTGGGCGTGATGCATGGCTGCCCCACTTTAACTATATAATATGACAGAGAGAGGAATAGAGAGAGGGAAATGGGGTGGGTAGTGTAAGGAGGTTAAGAGAGAGAGAAGAAGAACGCTTAAGCTATCCCCCCTAGCGAATTCGTGAGATACAAACTTCGTTACTTTATATATGCACGCATGATTATGTCTTAGGAAGCAAGGCTAAAATAATGTCGGTATCCTGCCGCTGTATCTGCTGTAAGGAAACAACACCAAGCGGTGCAATGACGCCTTGTGCCTGCTGCCCGAAGCTCGCTTAGAAAATTGTTACGTTTTCTTTATGCGTGCATAGGTGGACGCTTTACAATGTTTATTTCGACTCCGCATGCATGAACTTTTCTTAGCACAGGGCGTTTCATGTGCCACCAATTCGCAAAAGGAGGCGTGCGCTTAATTCGTTCATTAGACCTACACATTATCACTGGGGCAATGAGATGAAATGCAGACGCAGATCAAATATTCGGTGCAGGCTGCGCGAACACCCTCAGACCGTGAGGGTGCTTTTATTATGTCCTATATAAGCTACGTACCATGATGGTTATTAGCTTTCTTTAGGAACGATAGCCATCTGCATGAGATGGTGATAAGCGCCTCATAATAAACATTAGCTTGAACGTTTGAGTAATATTCCAGTGTTCTCTTGAAAATTGCGCATACATCGCCTGTACATAAATAATATTAAAGGTATAATATGCAGAGGCTCATGCGCAAGACATGCTGACTACGGCCCCCATCGACTTACTGCGACATTAGTAAGGGAGCGTAGGCTTCCCACTATATAAGATATTTCTTCACGTTTGTGGTGTGTTATGTGACAGCACCAAATCCTCATTCATATTCACGGAAGATACTTGTCTTTCGACAGCAAAAATGTGCAGCTACCTGGTGATAGCTTGACATTTTATAATATGTACATTCATAATTACGCATCAATTGAATCTAGTCGTGTCATTCGTGACCATATTGTCAGTATAAAGGCAAACTAAAAATGTGCTGGGCTCCGTTTACGTCCGTTCAAAGTTGTCGCAGTGATGTAATATTGCGAAGAATCTTGTTGACACGTATTGCACATCACTGTGCCGTCTACCACTAGAAGTGCCTTTGAAAAGTACCTACTCCTTTCTCATTACAATGCCTGAAACTCTTAAAAGAAGCCATTTCGATACAGGGAGACAGTCGGTAACGTTTCTATGCCTCTGCTCGCTACGACGCAGCGCGCCTTTTACAGTAAAACGACAGTGTTAAACCGGCTAAACTTTTTGGACACTTTTCAGATACTAAGGTCATTGGACAGTGGCTCCACCCGTCGCTCTCACCACAAGCAACAGGAGTGAGGGCGCTTTTTCTGGGATTGACATTGGTCAGTGACAGATACTGTTTGTACTGTGCGTCCCCACGTGCATACGCAATGCTTATTCTCTCCGTTCTGTCACCGATTTCCGTATCCCCACTCCAACTGTGGATGGCAGCCTATCGTACGGGCATATTGTTTACCTAACTGCCTGTCGTTCCTTTCTACCTATTCGGCAATACCCGCCGCGCTTCGTGCAAGCGTGGCCCATTTGCCCAGAAGCTCGAATTTCACACAGGTTACAGCCACAATGATGTCTGCGTTTTTGCACTTGATCAAGTGTAGGTAACCTCCCTGCGTTTCCTTTTTCTGTCTCTCTTTGCACTTCACGTCACTGCTAGCTTCTAGAACGTATGTGATGTAGTAGCCGCTCTCTTGCATCGCCTTCGTCTGCATGTAGTGCACACGGTTTAATTTGAGCTTAGCAATACTTTGGTTGCATCATAGCGAAGAACGTAGTGCATAAATAACATAGCCAGAAAATCTGTGTTTTGGACAAGCGGTACACTTCAAACAACAGCAACAGCAACAAGGAAAATTGTTAAAGTCTATGAACACACCCGGAGTTATATATCACAGATAACACATAATGACACGTTCATGTAACCTGTTTATTATAGTAAATACGATATAAAATTTCTGGTCATGTGCATCTACGCAAGTGTAGCTTAATTTTTTTTCTTCTTCTTTCTAAAGTAAACTCTTGAGTGGAGGCGTATAGCGGCCGTCCTGCACGCGCTATGCATGTCCTTGTTATAGTTTTGCTACGTATTTCCTTGTCTTTCAAAATTTACTCGGATAATCTTAGCTACGCAGTTGATTACTCGGCGCCAGGAAGCTATTAAGTGCTTATTACTCTGCCATTGATATGCGAATAGAAGATTTAAATAAACTTATTATGACACTTCTTGTTTAACATCTGCGCCTTTTCTCTTGTGCCCTTATTTAGCTCACGTGCTTGACCCTCATAACGCGCCACAAAATATCACATCATCATCGCCCTTAATGTAGTGCTATCGCAGTGCTCTGTTCGCTCTCAAAAAATAAAATCAGTCAATTTGACTTCTAGTATTCCTAGATAAGGCATTATTCAAAGAAATAAGTTGAATAACGTATATAAAATCTTTGAGTTCATCTAAATTTGAAACGTCCAGTGGCCGAAATGCAAAATAAATAAGATTTTCAGAAGTTAAGCATAATATTCACGCAGGAACAAGTCAGGTTATGTAGCGTGCTGGCTATAGTTGTACGCCCAAAGAGAGATCACTACGAGCTTCAAAGGCCCCAAGGCGTCGCCTCCTTCGCGCACCGGTAGCGAGGTGTACCAAACTGATCGATTGATTGTCGACGTCATGGAGACAGTGGGGCATCCAAGGCGACGCCGTTGCAGCCACGACCACGCGTCCCGCGAGTCCCCTGTGGTTAAGTCGCACGCGGGAAAGCGGGCGCCGCTTTATTTGCCTAAGGAAGGGCCGCCAGAGCCGTCGCCGACGACCTCGAAGCTAAGGGCGTGCAAAGAATCGCGCCCCGGCATCTCCCCACTGTAAACAAAGGTCCGCTTCTCCCTCGCGTATTGATTCGTGCATCGTTCGCTCATCGCGCTTCACTAGGCTTGAAGCGGACCAAGGCTGTTGTCTCCGCGCACGGGCATTCTACGCGTCCCTTAACGTCTGCGGCGCGCGCTCGGCCATCCGGCAACATTGCCGCATGGCGTGCACACACCCGTGCAGCGGATGCTGCGCCGTAAGCCAAGCTGCACGATGGGTAAAAGAAGGAAGACGGAGTCTAACGCCGCACCGATGGGCTCCTAATGCTTCGGGCCGCCACGACGGTCCTGTCGGAAGCATTCCTGCGTTTGAACGCGATGACGGCGCATTGTGCCTGTCATGCAGATGATGACTCTGGGTTTATACCACCATGGCATGCGTGGCCTCCAACCACGACGTCAATGTGTGTCCACTAATGTTTTGTTTGCTTCTGGGGATGCATTCCAAAAAGATAATAGAGCTTTACGGGACTGTTGCTGCCGCCTCCTGCTTCGCTTCCTCTCTGTTCAATATGGTTTCTCTCTTGATGACCTTGAGAAATATTTCGTCGCATTCTTCCGCAGCCTTTTCTACGTGAAGTAAAAATCGGTAGCAGTGGTCAACCGTGGGAAACGAAGTTATATTTACTTCTTCTGTGTGACAACAACGAAATGGGTAAGATGTGTTTAGCGTAGCTTCGTGCTCTCTCTAAAGTAGATTTGAAAAATAAAGGAAAGAATTCACGTACACGCAAAAAAAGGAAAACAATAATAATTACTGAAATAAGTAAATAAAGGGAGAAAATGGCTGCCGAGCTATCCCACAAACCGCATAAACCCACCTCGCGAAATAATGCTACTTGCACGTTTGGCAACAGTTCAAAATTCACGTGACTGTGAATATTATAGCAGTGACGCTGTGCAAAATAAAAGAACAATACAATAAAAAAAGTTGTCGCAGTTTCACCTGAAAGGCGAAGCATCAATTGCGATAGCAAATTTGAAGAGAGCTATACGGAGTAATGATAGCAGCTTTATCAGCTGTATAAACTTGGACATGCAGCAGCACCGGCAACACGCAGAACTGTTGTCGACGCCGCCGGCGTTTTGCCCGCGTTCGCTCAAAATGCGTGCGGCGTTGGTGACTGTTGCCGGAGCCTCTGATATAAATAGGCACTTGGTGCTGCAGCTAAACGTCGCCTCCCTTCCCTGCCCCTCCCCCCCCCTCCCCCACAGCCTTTCCCGCGTCGGAAGAAGGTACGTTTACTCTACATATATGGTGATTGTAGAGGAGGAAAGAGACGCCTACTTCTGCAGCCCTTAAGGGAGCACAGCGCAGAACGCGCGTTTGTTCTCCGCCGTGCGTTCACTCCCCGTGAAAGCGCGCGTCCCTCGCGCCCTTTCACTCGCACATACAGCGTTCGGCGGCGCGCGGCGACGATTTCATCTCCATTGACGTCATACGGAACCTCACGGCGACGGCGACGGCGACGGCAGAAATCTGCTTTTGAGTGTCCATATAATTGCTATCGCAATAAAAACAGCGAGAAGTACGAGAACACATCTGAAATGGCTTGGCGTAAACTACAAAATTTCGCTCTCAGAAGAGTTCTATAGACCCCTGTTACGGATGCCATTTTCCCTCGATTTCATTACTTCGGGATAATTCGGCAACTTGATTGCTGCATGATGCTTGTTCTTGCATCAGGAGTAAGAAAGGCCAGCATTTTTTGAACAAAAATGAAATTTAAATAACTGTTTAGCTAAGACAGGGGTCGTATTCTGATTTCTATCGCTATGGAGACAACCCCCAAGGAGCGCGCCTGAGAGAGAGAGAGAGAGAGAGAGAGAGAGAGATAGAACTGAGATGGGGAAGGCAAGGTGGTTAGCGGAAAGGAGAAACTTCTGGTTTGCTACCCTACACTGGGTAAGTGTAAGGGGGAGAAAGAAAGACGAAAAGAATAGAAGAGAAAGAAAGCAAACGCACAAAAAAACATACAGCGGATCGTGAACATCGGGGAGTATCAAAGTCTCTAATAGGCCACCTGATCGAACGTAAATACTTGAATAAATCTTTGACCGACTTTCTTGTGAGACAGCCGTATAGGCCGGCATTCCAGGAATATCTGCTCCGGAAGCGGCTTGTCGTCAAGACATGCCAACGCAGTCGCGAGCGACTGTCTATGTTCGCTGTGCCGAAGACAAAGGCAAAGTAGATGTACGTTAGTTTCCTCGCTGCCATAGTCGTCACAAGAATCCCTATCGTCCATTCCGATGCAGAAAGCGAAGGATATTGCGAAATCCACGCTATGCTACATTCGGCAGTGTTGTTGTCTCGGTTCACGATAGTTCTCATGGAGGACGGAGTCAAAAAGAGGCGTCAAGGCGATGCACACGTGCGTGTTGGGAAATTGGTTTGCTCCATAAGGACTGTGATACATCATTCGCAAGCACACGAAGTTTCGCTGCTGCATCTGTTCTTGACAGTGTGATTGGTTTCTGCACGCCCTATTCATTAGTGGGTCGAGTAGCCTCACCGTCATGCTAGTTGTCCAGTATGTCACAGTGACTTGGAAGTCACTGAAACATGACGTCGTGTCCTTGCTCGACGAGGACATGAAGGAGCTCTCGTGTTTCTTGAACTAGCTGTTTGTAGGGTCTACGGTGTAAGGCGGAAAGCAAACAAAGTTTAGGTGCCTTGGGGTCACTGCAAACACTCCATTTTTGAGGTGGTCCCCAACAAATTACAAGTGCGCTACGAAGAGCAGCAAGCTCTGCAGCTATCGACGTTGTCTCGTGGGATGTCTTAAACATTATGCTGGTGATTTTCGTAGGAAAGATCACTGATACAGTATACACGTCCAGGGCGGTTGAACCATCAGTGTAAATAAGAATGTGGTCGGTGTATGCCTCGCATGGCAGGACCAGAGAGAGCTGTCTGAGGGCTGCTGATAAGAGTTGTGCCCCTGTACAAGTTCCTCGTACTGTCCGTCAAACTTGTGGCAGAGCCAAGCAGCAAGGAGGAACCTCAACGCTCGCTACAGCTGCATAATCTGATGGAAGGCGCACATGATAACTCTTGCACTCTTCTACTAAATTAATTAACTGTGGCGTTCCCCAAGGCTCTATAATAGGTCCATTGTTGTTCTTATTATTCATAAATTATCTACCTAATGTACTTACCACTTGTAAATGCTTGTTATATGCTGATGACACGACCATTTACTCATCGCAGAAATCGCTTACCACGCTTCAAGACACACTTAACACCGATCTTAACGATGTGTATTCGTGGTGCGCAGATAATCAACTGCAAAGCAATCCTTTAAAAACAACGTCTGTATTATTTCATAACCCAGAAAGTGTGATTTCTTCTTCCATAACTGTCTCGTTAAATACTTATGTTATACCGACATCTGATACTGTTAAATTTTTTGGTGTTACTCTCGACAAACACTTTAAGTTCAATAGCCATGTCAATTCGTTAATAAAAAAAGGTTTCATTTGGCATTCGCATTATCATTAAAACACGCGCATTCGTCCAACCTCATGTTATTAGCACGTTGTATCAGGCTTATATTAATAGCAATTTATCGTACTGTTTGTCTTCATGGGGAAATACCTATGCCATTCATCTCAAACCACTTGAATGTCTTCAAAATCAAGCAATAAAATTAATCATGTTTAGCTTATTCTGTTGCCATTGTTTACCTATCTATCAACATCTTCGCATTTTACCCATTCAACAGCTGTTGTATCACAAGTTGTCACTCATTACATTTCGTCTGTTTCATCGCGAAATATTATTATACAGCCTTCCTTTTGGTAACCTCATGAACAAAAATAATACTAGGTTTTACAGAACGCAATAATCTTCTCTTACCTAAAATCAGATCCAACTATGGAAAATTTACACTTCGCTTCTATGGTATTTCACTTTGGAATCGCATACCTGTTAATATTAAGTCATCTCTTTCATTGCTGTTTTTTAAACACAATATGAAAAGAATACTGTTAGCAGAACCATCTTTTCATTTGTCATAAATACATTTTCATAATTATTACATTTTCCTTACATTACTTCTACTATTGTATCGTTAGGCTTAAAATTTCTGTAAAACAATTTGTATTTTTTTAGTATTATGTAGAACAGCCAATGTTTTGTTACGCTTTACTACATATTCCTGCTTTTGATTAATTATTGTGATATTATTGTATCGAGCTGTTTTAATACATATCTAATTGTTTTCTATATATTATAACTTGTTCCCTACGGATTGTATTTTTGAGGCGTTTTTTATTTTTTTCCTCTTTTTGTTTTGTTTGTTTGCTCACTCTCTTCTTGCGGCTCTAATACTCTTATGTACCCACTAATGATAGGAGGTGATAGGAGGTATATATGCTGTAAATAATATTTAAGCCCGTTTTTTGTACATGCAATCACAAACAATAAACTTGAACTTAAAATAGGGCGCTACAACGTAAAGCTATACCAATCCTATTTCAATTCTGCCAATAATTAGCCTTCTATGATTATTTCCAGCTCATGTGTCTCTCACACGAAGTTGCGAGTGCCTGTCATATGTGACGTGTACACACTAATTATACATAATTAGTCCAAACAAAAGATAAAGAAAGTTCTTTCTGATTACGCCTTTTTGCCATTGGTGCTCTGCTATTGGTCAAAACATTTTAGGGCTGCGCCCAGTTTACCTGTCTTGCATGCTACGCCACAAAACCTCAAAAACTCACCACGTGAACGTAACGTGTGCGCAATAAAGATGCAATATGCGGAACAAAACAGAATTGGTTTCGCAATAGTTGGAGACAGCCACGTTTTGAAAGGAATAGAAGATTTCTGCCGCCAATCGCTCTTACATGGGCTACTCGGAGTTGCCAGCGAGAATTAACTTTTTGCATGTAATAAGCATTCTTGCATGGCAGAATAAATGTGTCGAGCCCTTTCGTCACGTACACGAAATCGCTCTGCCAAGTTTTCTTCGCTAAAAACCTGGGGCCAGATTCACAAAGCTTTTCTTTCGTAAGTTCGTTTTGCCATTGGCTGCTCGCCTTCGCTAATGATATGTCTGGCATTTGGATTGGCTGAAATTCTTTCATACGAAAAATTATAGCATAAGAAGTTTTTGTGAATTTGGGTCCTGGGGCGGAATTCACTAATCGAACTTACGCATAAATTTCGGCGTAAGAAAAATGTTGCGAAAAAAGCGTATTCACAAAGCTAAAACTGTTTGTAAGATCAGCAAGTCTGCGATTCGCAATTCGCAAGATCAGCAAGTCGCTGAAAATATGAGCGCTGTCGTCGAAAAAAATGCGTGTATGTGAGGGTAGCACAGGTGCGAACTTCAGTGCTTCCGCCAATAGTAAGCGTAAGTCAATTCACAAAACTTAAACAGCCGTCGTAGATGACGACTTAAGAAGAAATTTCTGTGATAGGGGTGTAGCAGTCTTACGAAAATCATTGTCTATCTGCGCCGCTCGAGCTGACGCAGGTAAGCATTGGAACGCGCTGTTGCGGCTGATTGGCCAGAGGCTACAACTGATAGCGGAGGATGGCGCGTGCTTATATCTTTGCGGGGCACTCTGATTTGTCATCTCAAAATGCATTGAGCTGTTTCAGTGCATAATTTTATTGAACGTGCACTGCTGTGGAAGGCCGTAACACTAATGCTGTGCGGCGAACTTCTGCCTAATATCTGATAGGCTGTGTTTCTGTATGCGCGCAGTAGCCTGAATTTTCATACTCGTCATGACACTCTATTGGGTGTTAGCAAACATAAGTACAGTGTCCGTCCCTGACAACCATCAAGTTTGTCATTGATGTGTTTTGAGTCCAATTCTATTGTATACTTTTTTTTCTAGTTTGAGCTTTCTCTTGCTAATAGGGCTGCGGATGATTATTTTTTCCAACGGTTTGAAGCTATAATTCTCTATGCGAGATGAAACAATGAAAAAAACGCCTAAACGTTTCTAGTTATCAAAACGTATTGCTGCTGCCGCTGTCGTCTTCTGTGCTGTTAGCCTCAGCTTTCTATTATATAGCTTATAGTTTTAATTCAGCACAAAGTTGAAGTGACGTAGTGTCTGTACCCATGGTGTTGCTCATTATATGGCCTGTGGTGTGAACCAACGTATGCGTACGACGGATGGCAATTCTGTCTACGATATGACAGATATGTGTGTGTGTGTGTGTGTGTGTGTGTGTGTGTGTGTGTGTGTGTGTGTGTGGGTGGTACAGACCCTGTCAAGCCTGATTAATGGCTTTTTGTCTGTACCCACCAAGTGTCATTGATTTTCATTGATGCTGAAATAAAATGATTGATTGATTGATTGAACTAGCGAAGCTGAACCTGACTAATTCTAGCTAAGCATGGTTGGGGCTACTTAAGCTGAGTCAGTCATTGATAGCCAATCAATAGTCAATCAATAGCTAATCGATAATTGAAAAATAATCACTAAATTCCGGGAAGTGCTGGGGATGACTTGGTAGTGTTTAGCCTAGCCCAAATACGTGGCCAGTACCTTGCGATAGCCAATAAATAGCTAATCGATAATCAATCAATAATCAATAAATTTCGGAAATTGCTGGCGATGAATTGGTAGTGCTTAGCCTAGCCCATAGGCTAGGACTAGCTAGGTGCCCATCAGCTCCGCTGTCTTTTTAGCATTGCGCCTCCAGTGCTATAACTACGAAATTTTTTTGGCTAAAAAATTGCGTCCGAACAGAGCAGTTTAGTGAATTCCGCCCCTGTTTTAGCGGCGTTTTTAACCCCTCTATTGCACGCTGCCGCGACTTTCGACCAGCCACCGCAAGGTAAGCAAAGGGAAGTGGACCAACCGCAGACGCCGGCACCAATCTCCTCAACCAGTTATCTACTTTCACTGCGCTAGCTCGGCCCCACCAAAACCCCCGCCACTTTTGCGCGATCCTCGCCTCTTGGCAGCCAATTGTATAACAAATACCTGTCATGTTAGGCAATGCTATTTAGAGGTAACGATGAATGATTATCCATGAGAATTACTGCTTCCTGGCGTAAGAGATGTTTTGTACATCGATAGATATGGCGTACGAAGTCTCAGTGGCTTCCAGCTAGACGTGACTAGCGCGCATTTTTTTAGGCGAGATCTTGAGACCTTGGTTGTTAGAATACGTCGATATGGATGTCGAAGCTTTCTGAAACCTAGCACGCACTTGAGGACGTTTCCCGCCAGATGCCTAGACGCAGATATCATCGGCGTACATTGACAACTAGACCTCATTGGGAAGGCATTCTGTGAGACCAATGAGTACAATTTTGAATAATGCGGTGCTCAAGATACCACCTAGCGTGCTCTTACGGACTGATGCAGGGAATGCGAACGAGTTCGTTCACTTGTGAGTAGAAGCGACGATGCACTTGTTATAAATTTATTTTACCTTATTAGAATTTTTTTATAATCACACTAAACTTCAACTACACCGATTCAGCGATGTGTTCTATACGGCCGCCGAAATCCGTCATTGGACTGCTGTTTCCGGCACCCCGCCATGGTTCCTGAAACTTCTGCTTTAACTGCTACAACGGAATGTCACATCGGAAGACCGACTCGTCGCATTCTCAAAGGAGGATAAGTAACGCTGATAAATGATCATTCAAGGAGCAAAAAATACCTTCTGCGTGACTGACATCGAACTTGCTATTTTGACTGTCACTGCACTGCATCTGACTAATAGCCTCCAGCTGTGTAGTAGCTAAAGCAGTGCATAAGCGTCGTAACGTGTGCGAATATCCGCTTACGCGACTGCCAGGTTTATCAAATTTCTGGCGTATTTTCGGCAAGGCATCGACTTACTTTGGCGTGTCCATTTTACTGTGTACGTTGGCTGTACTTTCAACCTCATCGGAAACGCATTTATTGCGGCGGCAGATGACAGCAGATACATCACAGTTCGCATTTTGGCCAAAACAACATAGTTATTAACCTTCAGCATGAAGTGAACATACTCGAAAATGCGTAGCAAATACATTCCATGTAGTTCGTACAGTATGTGGGAAATGGGGTGGGGTAAACACCGTTGATTCTGAAGTAAAGCACCATAAAGAAACGAAGGGGGGAAACTTGGCTCACTTTGCCATCTTTCTTGTGTCCGTGTTATCTCGCGTAGCTTTGTCATTTAAATGCATGCGCCTAATATTCTAACATAAACATTTTGTACATACACGCCACCGATTTTAACTCTTCTCACCATGTGTCGTGTCTCCTAACCTCAAACTTAATTTCCTCGCTTTATACGTTGCATTGCGCACCATTTGCTGCTTACTTCGTAATCCGGACATTCATTAGATCTGTCGAAAGTTAAATGCAAAACTGCTCATGTACGTATGTTTTCGTGTACGTTGAAGAACCTCATGTAGTCAAAATTATACTGGAGCCCTCTTACTACAGCGTTCCTGATAACCTACTGTGCAGTTTCAGGGTGTTAAATCCCACATTTTAGCTGCACTCATTGGAGTGAAATGAAATCGCCTTACATTTTGTTGGTGGTAGGGCTGTCTTGCGTAGCATTTCGAAGAAAGGCTTTCCGGCGCCCGTGGAAGGTGAATATGCAGAGGAATTAACTGGAATTTTTGTCTTGCACATGGTTTGTCACGAATAAATTACAGAAAATGAGAACGGTGTTCTTATAATTATTGATGCTATCTGATACATGAAATGCTATGTACGACCTCTTTTTTAGAGTGTAAGAAGAGATGCCGAAGTATTTCGGCAAATACACCATATTCGAGCATGACCGCGAGCCTCGCGTGCATGAAATGAATTAACCCCAGAAAACAACGGTGAAGTTTCCTACATTTGCCCCTCCCCCCCCCCCCCCCCCCCCCGCCCCGGCTTCAGATCCTCAATACAAACAAATGCGAGCTGGGCCCGTGGAACAAAGCATTCCTTTGCATTAACGGGATCCATTCTTCGCACGTGCCGGCATTTCTTGCACTTCGAAGGAAAAAGACAGGGGTCCCCTTTGAAAAGACCTGAGAAAAGCAAGAGAGCGCTCCGGCGCAGATTCATGCCTCAGTGCAGCACACATCTCCGCACGCCACCGAAATAGAAAGAAACAAAGGTGTTTCGCGACAGCGAAAAAGCCGCCTGTCGTATCTGGCTAGAGGCTTTCTTCCGACGAAAACAATGACGCGTGAGGTGCACCTTGCCAGGCGGAATCACGGCACACGCCGCTAGCCGCTCAGGTTAACTACCCGCCGGTGCTTCCGTATATACAATCGCGCAGATCGCACCTCTTCGTCGCTCGAACGTTCGCACGCACCCTGAATAGCACCGTCAAGACTGGTGAAGGGACCTCAGCCGACGCTATGAAACGTGCATTTATCGAGGGAGATGGCGGCAGGAAGCTTGCGAGCCGCGGAGGCAGGGGTGTGGAGGTGGGCATGAATTAACGCTACACGTGCAGGGAGCGCTCTCCCTGGCGGGCAAGGAGGTACCAGAAAACAAAGAGGGGAACGCAGAGAGGAACACTCATTTCCGAGCAAGAAGCAAGCAAGAATCCTTCTGAAGTTTGCTTGTGTTTCGCAAGGAAATACTTATTCCGTGGGTGGTTGCGGTGCCTTTCTATATGCTATGCTATCGTTTCACTTGGGTAAGCACAAAGAGGAATGATTATGCAGTTGTTTTGCAATACTTCAGAAAGGTTTATTACGAAAGGGCACCTTGCACATTTATTCTTTGCCAATGAACAACCTTGTAATCCTGGTACATCCTTTTGTTTTAACTCGGGTGGAGGTAGGCAATTCGTGCTTTTGAATATGTGCTTAATTTTACAAGGGGCTAGAAAGTATACTTCAGGAACATGACTGCGCCTTTCTTGCGTTGTTTGTACGTGGGTGTACACGACAAACACGGAGAACATAAGCAAAGTCCGAGCTAAAGGTGATAGGGGAAGGACTGGGAGGTTAACCAGGGAAAGCCAGTTTGGATACACTGCTCTGGGAAGTGGGACTCAAAAGGGAGAAGGAGATAAGTTCGCATTAACACCACCTAGAATAGGAGCAGGCCTATTCACTTCTCCCCCTCCTCTCCTATTTGACGTCCACCAATCTTGTCCTAAAGCACTCAGAGCACTTGAGTTAGGAGCTGCCGCCAACGCTAGCGTTTTTCGTAGAGCGGCGAGAGAGCCTAGGAAGTCGCAGCCATATTTTACGTGTTGCAGAGATGCCACACGTGCATAGCTGTCTGCACGAAGTGAGACGTTGGTGTGTGCCGAATCACAGAGGCAATTTTCACAAGAGGACGACAGACCGTTTAGTATCTTGTCCCAGGGAGCCAGAACGCATAGCCTAATGGCAATGAGCTGTGCGACACGGCGACGTTCACATCATCCGAGTAAAAGACCCGACTTTAATCTCCGTGCTTTCGACAGCGAAGCACGATTGCCCTATTTTTTGGTCACCCTAAAGCATACGCGCGAATGATGGCCTGTTTAAATAAATGCGACTTGTACACGTTGTATACGCAGGTTTAGGAGTTACATTTTCGGCCCAAGCCTCTCCGCAAACGAACACAGTACACCGATGCTGACGGACAAACCATTGAAGTTCCAGTGAGCATCCCACGCCTTACGGCTGACGCCGCGCTAGGTACTATTTTTTCCGTGGTGCCCGAGCTACCTCTCAGATACTCGGACCCCTCGAGAAAAGCAGGACATCCATTGGAGCAATGATGGCGCACAGATGCAGGAAGCCATTTGGCAGTTTGCGCTTTCTAACCCAGCGGATAAGAACGAAAACATTCTGCAAACGTTACACGACATCAACTCTCCCGCGGAGTGCGTAAGTACGTCTGTTTGCGGTGAGAACCAACATTTGCTTAATATTTTGGCAAACCCAGCCTGTGGTGCAAGCTCCATAACTTGTCAGTGCATGTGTTTTAAACTCTGTGGAGCTTGTTTCAGGCGTACCTTTGGAAATCCCGGTGCATGTTCAGGACTTTCGGGTGTTGTGAAACATGGACAGCATTGACGACTACTACACGAGGCGAGGAGCTGAGCTACTCCACCACTTGAGTGCCACACAGCAGCTAGTGCGTGTCTAGCTGGATAATTAACATCTCGGACGAAGGGTCAGTCACGGAGGACAAGGCCAGCCCTCTGTCGTTTTTTAGTTGTTTTCCTTTTTGAGAGTTTTCATAAAATATATGTACATGAAACCATACAGGTTTTATACATAAAGTGTGAATATTTTATTACATGTTTAATATTTTATGTTAATATTTGTAATGTTTATGTTGAGTCAACAGAGTAATCAAGTGCACAAAGATGTGCTACATCTCTAAACGTAAATAAATGTGCATTTTGCTACATTTCTTTCAGTTTGTGTCCGTTTGCGTATGCGTGTGTGTGTGTGCGTATGCGTGTGTGGGTGTGTGCGGGTATGTGTGTACCTGTGTGCGCGCGCGTGCGTGTGTGTGCCTGTGCGTGGGTGGGTGGGTGTATTTGTTTGTCATTAGGCAACTAAAAACAATCATTACCATGTCTACACTCGGTCAGAGTGTTCTTAAGGTACTGGCTGAATACGAAGATAGGTTATCAGCCCACACGACAATGAAAGCGCTGCTGTGTATTCTGCGGTCAACTGGCCTGCGCTAGCGTATTTCCTTCAGTGACACTATTTCTGAGTTTGCCCATAATCACCAAGCTTTCCTTTTCTTTTCTTTCTCTTTTATTTTTTCTTTTTCACCGCTCCAATCTCTATATTGTTCGATAACCACAGCTCTGCTGTATTTCCCTATATATTTCCTATTGTATTATCGATCGCCTATTGACCCTGTTGTACGATGATAGATTGCCAAGACAAACCAAGACTGCAATATCAGGCAGTTTTGTGAGCGCTTCCACAAAAATATTTTCAAGCGAAGCTCGCATACGCTGATAAAATGATAAAAAAAACGCGGCTGCTCTCAGAGCTACACAAGTGGTCGGCACGCGCTCGTGCCACTCCTCCCGCTTTCGTCGTCGTCGTCCGATTCAACAGCTGGCTGCGTTATCTCTAATCATTCCAGCGTAAAATTTCAATTCTCTTCTGCCCTCGTAATGGGGAGGCCGCGTTTACTGTGGTATGAGCCATTGCTTAAGGGGGTATGAGCCATTCGTTGTCTTGCGTAAGGGACATATTTAATTTTGAAGAAATTTTCTTGATATCCATCCAGAATGAACGCGCTCGGGCACGGTCTCGTCTTCGACGTGCCGATTTTAGCGTGAGGACTTTCGAAGCCGGGGCGAAACGTCAGCGAAGAGCCGCGGACCCCGAGTTGCGGGAGTGCGATGTTGAGGCCAAACGTCAGCGTCGTCTAGCCTTCCAGGAACCTGACAACGGTGGTGTACGCCTCGGCAACGCTAGCGCCAACTTCTCGATGCGACGCCAGGTTTCAACGCGAGTTTCTCAACCGGAACTATGGAGCCAGCTGCAGTGCGTGAGACTCGTTGTGGTTCGAGCACAACGTGGTACTCGTCAGTGCAATTCGTTTGGAGGAGCACCGAAGAAACACACGACAAGCTTCGCCTGCTCCCATTTCCTCGACATGGCTACTAATTGTTTAGTTAGACAACGTTTTCTAGAACAGCTAGTTAAATAACCACTGCTCGCCCTGTTGGCGTTAAAAATGCTGCTGTACTAATCTCAAATTTATTTATATCGTCATGGCCCAACATTGCTGTCACCACGGCCTGTTTAGAAGAAGTACGAGGAACTTCTTTATTTACAATTAGGTTAGCTCTTAGTAACAGTTTTTTTTTTCGATCGCGAGAAAGACCCTCTATATAATGCCATCGGTGTTTTCTTAAGAGATTGCGCACTCAACAAGACTAATAAAATCCCCTTTTCTAAAATTTAGTGCCATGGGCCCTACAACGTAAAGCTATTCCAATCTGTTTGTATTCCAATATCCTGACGTCAAATTTACGTAACCGCCGGCGAAATCAGCGGGCGGTGAACCGCAGCGTTGGCTGAACAGCCCAATCAAACGCACTCCTCGTTTATGTGAGGTTACTTTTGTTTTCTTTCAAAACTGCTAATAGCGTTGCCACCTTGACAGGTCTTTCTAATCTAGTTGGCTGACAAGACGCGAGGAGCACGCAGAAGTGCAGAGGGCTTTGATGGGGCCGAGTTGGCGCAGTGAAATTAAATAACCGTATGAGGAGAGTGGTGCTGGCGTCTCCGATTGGCCCGCTTCCCCTAGCCTAGCTTGCGGTGGCTGCTCAAAAATCGCAGTGGCGTGGAACGGAAGGTTATAATTGGCGTTAAAACGGACCCTTAGCGGGAAAAAGTTGGCAGAGCCATGTCGTGCACGTGCCGTATGAACTCGACAACGTTTAGTGCCGCGTAAAAAAATAGTGTACGGAAACCAATCCACTTTCCCTGGCAGCTCCCAGTATCCAGTGGCAGAGCGATCAGCGGGCAGCAATCGTCTATTCCTTTCGGAGTGGGGCAGTCTCCGGCTAATAAACGAAGAAATCCGTTTTGTTCGGCATCATCATGCATTTTTAATACGCACACGTCGGTTTGCAATGGTGAGTTTTCGCGGTTTTGTGACGTCGAATGACTCCAGGCGAAGTGCGCGCAGTCTGAAATCTTTTTACCAATACAGGAGGGCTAATGGCGAAAAATGCGTACAATGGAAATAATTATTTTCCTTTTGTTTGGTCTAATGATGCATAACCAGTGTGTACACGTCATATAAGATGGGGAGTTTTCACCGTTCCCGTGACGCCACAAAACCGACAGGTGAAGTGGGAGTGGAACAAAAAATGCTTCACCAATCGTGGAGTGCTGATTGCAGCAATGGAAAAGAAACAATTTGGAATCGCTTTACATTATAGCGCCGCATAAGAATAAAAAGAAGTATTCCGCCTGGATAACGCAACTCTAAATTTCTGCCAACGTAACTCAAGACAAATGAATCCCAGTAGCCAAGAACTTAGGCTACGTGCGATGTCGCACTTGCCCGTGGGAGACACCTAGTGCTTCTGCAAAATTCTTAACTACTGCTGCTTTCGACAAGTGTTGAAAAAAGCGCTCACACGGACGCAGTGGAGGGGATTCGTGTTCCACTCTTGCGACCTACATACTTTTCTGGCCACTGCAGGTCAGGTCCGTTGCGACGTCCCCACGTCAAGGGAACATCGCTGCACTGTCGTTAGAGCCGATTCATTGCGGAGGAGACGTTTGGCACAAATTTAAACGTTAGGCATGGCCTACAAGAATTTGCCGAGAATCCGATTTTAAGCTTCGTATTGTTACTTTGGAATTGAGCGCTGGGGTGAGCACATTTCACCTAAGAAGGATTCAAGACAGAAAATAATGAATCCAGGACAATTATTGCAATGTTTTCATTAGTTTTCCTTTGTTCTTATGTCTAGCTGCGAGAAGTCAGACGTTAAAATCGGTTGGATGAGTCTATATCCCAGTGCCCGACTGCCCGCTACGCATGCCAACGTGTTGTAGTAACGACAGTGAAACACCGCGGCAGTGCTAGTTGGCCGTATAACGGCCGCTGCGGGACAATTATGTTTCAAATGAGGGCGCTCGTGCCGGACGCTCGCATTCATTACACCACAGTGCAGCCCGATTGAATATGCAGGAACACCGATCACGCAGATTGTCGATAAATGTAGGTACGCACATACGTGATGTAAGGCATAGTAAGCAGCATTATAAAGAGATATAGAGAAGGAGAGAAGCGATGCTTTACAAAAGATACAAACGTCACCGTTCGCAGGAAGCCCATTTCCCGCCTCCAAACGAAGGGGACTTATTAATGTGCACAGACATCAGGACACGCGAGCGCAGAGCGCATGCGCAAAATACTATTTGCGGAGGAGTGATCAATATGTTTCTGCAGTAATGGAAGTTAAGAAGTGCGTGTCGGTCTCACTGGAGACGCTCGCGATGCTTAACCATTCATTGCACACGAGCGAACGACTCCCAATTCGACACACGATTCGCGCCGGAACCGCAAAGCAGTGTTTCCGAGAAGCCCGGTTCTTTAGTAACTTCCGCTTGAGCAGCTACGTCTGGGTTATCAATGCGCTCTATATTTTAATTGCGCGAATATTGATGCCTGCGGTCAATATATGCGCAGTACTAGTACTATATAACCCATACAAGCCGTAGTTCGACATAAAAACCTAAACGAAGCGCAGAAATTTGCCAAATTCGAGAATGTGCACGGTCAAATTGCAGCAAGTGCATGCTTGGCGCAGCAAGCTCACGGATAGGCAAATATGGATAAACGGCATCTCTAACAGCAATGCATTGCTTCGAAAGGAAAAATTCGTGTGGCTTGATCAGTGGGTGAACTTACACAACTGTGAAAAAAGAGTAAGAACGGCTCACGGTCAGACAACTGTCACATGCTACTGAGCTATATATTCAGTCTAGGGCCCATATTCGAACACAGTGATTGTGCTGTGGAAAGCCAGAATTTTATTCCCAGAGTGGTTAAAGATTCAGCAATGGAAGCCTACAGAAAAGACGAAAATTGGTACTGGATTTACGAGACACAAACGGTCACTGTGATAAAATTATGTCGGCAATCATTATAGCCCGTACATTGTATGTAGTCCGAAGCTGTCTATTGATGCCTATCTTGACTCGCCACACATGGCGTAGCACTGTTCCCAAAATCAATTTTTGAAACACAGTCCTGCAAGTGCAAGTGGTATCTTGATAAACCCAAGCGTATCGCCAGTGTTTATGCTGTGCTTGAAAGAGCAGGTTTGACCCAGAGGATGGTCACAAAGGTAAAAGACGCCGCGATAACAGGAGAGGAGGTGAAGGAGATCATCAGCTTGGTGGGGCGAAAAGTCTAGAGTGATCAGTTTGTTCAGGTTGGTAGGAGACAGATCTGGTGAAGAAGACGGGATATCAGCGGTGTACGAGAGAGCAACATCAGGTGGAGACAAGGTCGAGATAACGTAGTCGTAGGAGGGCGTCAGCATAGCGAGGGAAATGCTTTGTCGGAGCACTTGTGAGCAAAGTCCGAAATTCACCACAGGAAGACAAGATTGTCCCGTACAGTTATAACAGTGTGAGGACAACCAACACTGTGCGTCAACAGAACGGCAGTGATGGGAGCGAGCACATAGTCACCGTCGGTTACTGGTGTAGAGGGCGTCACAGCAACACAAGTCACGGCTTGCGGCGGCAAACAGACGTGCTCAGCAGAACAATGGCGACTTGTGATTGGTCCGGGTTGATGAATTACACTTGGTAGGTCAAGTTGTACAGTACCAGCGGAACAGTCGATGGGGGCGGAGTGGGCGGATAAAAAGTCAAGACCGAGGAGGACGTCATTGGAACAGCGGGCGAGGATGGGGAACAAAACAGAAGTTTGTCGGCCGGCAAAACTGACACGTGCGGTACAGAGGCCAGCTACAGGAGACGTACCACCGTCGGCCACACGTACAACAGGTGATGGGGCAGGGGTCATAACTTTCTTCAACTGCTGACGGCGGTGCGAGCTCATAACAGAAATATGGGCGCCGTTGTCAATCAAAGCTGTAACAGGTAGGCCATCCACTTCAACGTCGATCAGGTTCTGATTGGTAGGGAGCGTCAACAGAGGAATTTGAGGGCAGGTCGTAACATCAGCGTCAACTCCAGCAGCTGCAGCCGTCAGTTTTCCGAAGGAAAACGCCGGGCGTAGGACGGGGACGGGGAACGGCGTAGTGGAGGTAAACGAGAAGGTCGGCATCGTGGTGAGGGCGAGTGGCTGTACTGGGCGGCGGTCCTAGTGTTCTCAGAAAATGTTTCTGGTTCAGCTTGGGATGGTACCTGGTGTTTACTTCGGGGTGGATAGTGGAAGCTGGAATAGATTGGTCGAGAAGGCGAGGGCCAAGGACTTCGGCAGTACCGAGAAATGTGTCTAACACGTCCACATCGGAAGAAAATTGGCTTATCGTCCGGCGACCTCCACGCATTCGGATCGCGATAATTCGGAGTAGTACAATGGCGTTGAATAGGGTTGAAGGTGGCCGAAAGGTGAAGGTCAGGGCGGTTGACAGAGCAGTTGTTCTGAAGGCCCACGTTTGCCAGTTTTTCAACGAGTTTTTTTCATCTGTTCTCACGGATGAGACTCCTACACCTAGTAGCCTTCAGTCCCCTATTTTAGATTCAAGCATACAGAACGTTAATATCTCTCCTGAACGAGTACAGTCCTGTACCGATCGTCTTCGAACCAACTCGGCACCTTGTCCTTACGGCATCTGCCCTAAACTTCTTCAAATGTCGAAACCTGCAATATGTCACATTTTAGACACACTCTTTCGGCAATCTATCGACACGGGATGTGTCCCAAACGATTCGAAAGAAGCTCGCGTAATTCCCATATTTAAATCTGGTGACTCGTCTAACCCATCAAGTTATAGAGCAATTTCTTTAACCAGCACGTGTTGCAAACTTCTCGAACACATAATTTCATTTGCTGTAATGAAGTTTCTTACAGGACATAACTTTTTCTTTATCAATCAGCACGGATTTTTACATGGTCAATCTTGCGAAACGCCGCTGTTTGAATTAATTAATGACTTGCATCACTCCATTGATTCTTTGCATCAAATTGATGTGATATTTGTATACTTCGCGAAGGCTTTTGACAGGGTTCCTCACTTGCAACTTATTCATAAACTGACATATCTTAACATAAATGCGACAATAATTAGGTGGATTACCAACTTCTTAACTAACCAGTTGCAATAAGTTTTCGTTAATGAACATTCGTCTCCCTTAATACACGTCAAGTCAAGAGTACCACACGGTTCCGTGCTCGGTTTTATTTTGTTTTTAGTTTATATTAACGATATTAGTAATGCCATGCGTTCCATAGTGAGACTATTGGCTGACGATTGCGTGATCTACAGACAAATTATTAACCCTGAGGATACCGGTTACCTTCAGTCTGACCTAGACAATCTCAGTAGATGATGCAATAAGTGGCAAATGGAAATTAAAATTAATCAAACAAAAGCTATCAGATTCGGGACTACAGCTAAACCTTAGTTAGGTGATTACATATTAAGCAACGTGCCCATAGCCTCCGTATACACAATAAATATCTGGGTGTTCATTTGTCTTCCGATATGTCATGGAACACTCATATAGACACGATTGTTAGTAAAGCATCCAGATCACTTGGCTTTATAAGGCGCAATTTGCACTCGACTAACTCGGAGACCAAGCTTCTTGCTTGCACCACCTTAGTACGCTTTAAAATCGAATACGCCTGCTT
Source organism: Dermacentor silvarum (assembly GCF_013339745.2). Taxonomy (NCBI): domain Eukaryota; kingdom Metazoa; phylum Arthropoda; class Arachnida; order Ixodida; family Ixodidae; genus Dermacentor; species Dermacentor silvarum. The sequence goes on from NC_051154.1 coordinate 155,996,389, forward strand.
AATTTGGAATCCACATCAGGCCTACCTCAAACATAAACTGGAGTCTCTGAAAAATAAGGCTGCTTGCTTCATCACAAGAAACTACTCACGTACATCAAGCGTTACGGAAATCAAATCTTCAATTAATCTAGCTCCTCTCGAAAAACGCAGGCTACTGACACTACTGTCTTTCTTTTATAAACGTTACCACAATTAGTCGTCCCACGTTGCTCTAAATATCAGGCCAGCTCACCATGTGTCTTCGCGACTTGATCACCAACTTAAAATCTAACCTATCTTTGCCCGCACTAATCTGTTTTTCCACTCACCTCTCCTCCTCGCTATCCGTCAATGGAATCTGCTTCCTCCTGACATCGCATGCATGGTTAATCATGACTCATTTGTAAATAGTTTAAAGTTGTTCCTCTAAATCTGAACTAATGGTTATCAGTAATCCTTGCCCCCACCCCTCTCATAAAAGGGGAAAGGGAAAGGAAAAAAATTGGAAAGAAAAATGTAAAGAGGAAAAAATAAATTTCATCCTATTGCTCCTTGCTGCTACGTTCCAATTACATTTCCTAATGTTCTGATTTATTCTCTAATTCCTTTCCGGTTCAGTGATTTATACTAAAAATCAGTCTTATTAGGGCTGTTTTACCAGATGCATGTAATACCACCCATTATGATAAGTGTTTGAAGTGTTTTAGGAACCCTGAACCTTGTGATTACTTAACTTTTTTTTTTACTCACTGCATTTACTCTGTAATAAGTAATTGTTATTGCACTAATTCGTACTTACTGATTCTTGTTTCCTAATTCATATTTCTCTGTTTAGTTGTGTATTTTGTGTATTTTGTGCCCCATTCATTGTAATCCCCCCTATGTAATGCCCTCTGGGCTTTTAGGGTACAGTGGCCGAGTGGTTTAATCACCCCCACATATCCTCCCACATCATGCTGGCAGCCGTTCAATATCGTGCTCTGTGATATTTTTTTAAAAAGGCCACATAGGACTTTGTTCGACAATCTCCCACCAGAGCGCACGGAGAGAAAACTCAAGCTTTGGTTTCGGCTTTAGTTTTGCTTTTTGAGTGTGGCTCTTCAAATATTATGTAAGGTGTTTTTTTTTTACTTTTTTTTTAAAGAAGTCACCTGGGGCAATTCTAACCCTTTAACCGAATTCTAACCCTTTAAGTGAAGAAATTTTGCTAATTAGTTTTCTTACGAATTGTTTTGAGAACATATTGTAATTTACCAATTGTAGCTATTGATTTTGCAAGGCATATCGACTTGAAACCAATTCTAATGATGACACTGGTTTTGAGATATGCGCCATCTAGCTTGCGGTAAAAATGCACTGTTGTTTCATTACCTTCTTTTTTAACGCTGTTTTATGCGTTGAAGCACAGAAGTATCTGGAACGCCCATGTATTAATGGCATACTTTAAAAATTATTACCTCGAAACTGGTGTCATCGCGCGACTTCGTTACAAGTGGTATCGCCTTGCGAACTCACCGGCTACAATTCGTAAATTTTGATGTGTACTGTAAATTAAAATGAGAAGTTTAGTGCAATTATATTCATTTTTCAATCGAGTATTCTGATTTCTCATTGAAGTATAATGCTCGCCTCATCAAAAAACTGAATTCAAGTTTTACGATTGTGCTACCTGCCACAGGCATTTTTTTTTTATTTGGTGCAGCTATAAAAGTATACCTGGCATTTTGTGTTCTTCCTTCCCAAAACGTAGCAATGTGTTGCTCATTTGTGAAGTGTTCGCTTTTTCAACAATATTTTATTTCTTGGAGTTGGACAACATAACTACAAGCATGCACGTGTATGTCCTTGTGCTACGTAAAAAAATACGACAAGACAAAAACATTTATGCCATATAGCGTGGAATGCACATAAAACGCAGTTTTGGCAGGTCACTGAACGCAAACAACATATAGTGATCTAACCCTCCTTATAGAGGGCTCTATATTTGCGGCACATAAATGCATAACAAAGCTAGTTTTTTTGTTTTTTTAATAGGAGAGGGGGAATGCGGTGAAGGCAACAAGCAACATGCAAAAATGACAAATTAGTGCTAGGCTTTCCTTTCTATACAGAACTCGTGAAGTTCAAAGAGGAATTACTCCTTTATAGACGAACAAAGTATGCTGCTCTACCACATAAATTATTTGCGATTTCATTTGAAGACCAGCTGCATCAAAATTTTGGGCAGCAAAAATGGTCTAGTTTCATAAAGCGTAGGCAAAAACAACCTTCCTGCAAAATATTACGTTTGAAACACAATCGGCTGCGTTAGGATAAGCTAGAAAAAAAGACATTATCAACACCGCAACTGACAAGAACGCCACTATAGCTCGCTGAAATGACTCAGAATTCAGAACAGAGAGAATCAGGTTACGGATTTGCGTCATATCCGCTAACTACGTTGTGCACGCGCCGTATCCTTAAGTGATACTTGCGGGCTGTGAAAAAAAAAGTCTGACAATTACCAGCCCTGCATCTGTGTCAATATTGCTATGATAGCGTATACGCGACTTCTCTATAACCAACTTAACCGAAGTGAAATTTCGTTGCAGCTGGACTTTAAATGGAATATAAAGTGTCATTTCCTATTGAATACTTTACTGCGAAGCGATATCGACGCTTCAGGCTTGACGGAGCGGAGTCACAGATGTCTAGAGCCGCGCACGCCCTTGTGGTAGTCTTTCGCAGGCACTCATATGTAGATATCCTTAGGTGGGCACTGAACACTGATCTGTGTTTCTTGGTTGCTCTCACGACTAATGAGCCTGAGAATCAGCTGCATACATTTTAGTATGCCACCTAGGAGAACAAAATGGCTATTCGCATTGCGTCCTTCTGGGCGGCGTGTTTTCTTCGACATTCGGCTGTTCTCAACAGGCACGCAGGATACACTGTGCTCGCAACTGTTGACATCACGAAATAAAGCTGAAGACGGAGTAACCAAATGAGCGTGGCGGTAAGACGTGAACAGTTTAGTCTTAATTAGAAATGGTAATCGCCCTCAGAAACGGGCAGGTGGAGTATCTGGGCCGCAATTGTGTAGCGGTGCCTTTTCCGGTGATACCCCTTTTCGCACACTTCGTGTTCCCGGGAGCGACGTTCCGCCCGCGTTATCAACTGGACCAGCCGGCCGGGAACGGTGGAGGATAAGAGTGGCATTGATTCAAGCGGATATCATTGCTATACAAAATTGTGCGGCACTCAGTGTCCTTCTGCGTGGAGCTGATGAGGGGTACTGAATAGCTGCACTAACGCTCGCGGGTGGTCTCACGCTGCACGCGAACACCATATTCCTTGTTGGTTGTGCGAACACTGATCGGTGGTGGGGCGGCTATAGGCTTGTGGGTTCTAATGCAACAAATTCTTTGCCCCTTTGCAAAACACTGCAGTAGCTAGGTTCCCGTCTCGCCTGGTTTGGGGCATCTTCAAACTGCCGAGCTATACATTTTTAGCGCAACAAAACGGCCACTACATCACATTTCAGTGGATTCCCAGTAACTGTGGTATACACGGCAACGAACTGGCTGATGCCGAAGCGAAGAAAGCACTCAAAGAACCAGAGTCAATGCTTGCAATTCCTTTTTCAAGAGCGGACGCCAACTGCCTCCTCTCCAGTGTCATCCGAAAATCGACAGAATTGCACTGGGACAATCCGGATAATCGACACAGGCGACTACAGAGATTGGACCCTACCATGAAATTTAGGCTACCACCGAAAATTCAACGCAGCTGTGCCAGTCTTCTGCACAGACTAAGGCTGGGGGTAGCGTTTACGCGCGGATACGTGCACCTCGTGCGACGCACCGAGTCTCCAGACTGTGAGTTGTGCAATGTGAATGAGACTATAGGTCATGTGCTTTGTGACTGCCTTAAGTACGTGGAAGAGCGTCAAAGGTTGAAAAATGACCTTACGCGTCTCGACAGCCCACCGTTGTCGGAGGACGTTATTTTAGGCCCTTGGCCTGACGCTCAATCGAGTTTCAAGGCCATCCAGGCGCTACTGAACTTTTTGAAAAGTACGGGCCTGGACTGTAGGCTTTGAGCCTGTCGAATTGCTTGCCATATGTTTTACATCCTCCTTCTCTCATCATCGTCACCCATCATGCGCCTCTTTGTTCCCCTCTTCCCCTTTTCCCAACGCCGAGTAGCTGGCTAGACAAATTTACCTCAGGCCGGCCTCTCTGCATTTCCCATCATTAAACTTCTCTCTCTCTTGGGGCATCTTCAATAAAAAAAGAACATTTTTACAGAGGTGAGACTAGAACCAGCATCTTTTAGTTTATAGCCGAATGTTCTACCGATAGAGTCACATCCGCATGCATACCTAAAGGCAATAATTGTAAATGTTATGCTTTGCAGAGTACTGATTCCTCCTGTGAGTGGAATCTGCACAGTTTTCTCTCTCGTTTACATGGTAACGCCTATTATTCAATTTGTAGCAACTATGACACAATGAAGGACTGACTAAACGCTGCCCGTCAGCCCCTATGCAATTCTCAGGCCAGTATTGTTTCAGCTATTACGAGCACTATCGGCGGTGTTTGCTTATAGCAAAAGTTTGGCTGCATCCCAGACATTGCAGCGAAATGTTCCTACACGGGTGGCGCGATAATTTACCTATGATTGGTGCTTTCTCTAAGACAAGTGATCCGAAGATGATTGGCGCTGAAGTACAATTTAATATTCGCACTCATAATCTCATTCTTTGTGTCCTTCCCTTTGCACTTTCATTGTATAGGTTTGCGCTTCCATTCGTTTATTAGAGCTACAACTTATTCGACGCAGTTCATGTTTTGACAACTCGTCTTTTATTTAGACAGGCGTCCCTTTTTTCGTTATTGATCACGTACCATCGCATACCCAAACACTGAGCCGTGGAACTGAAACAGTCAGGTGTTGAAGCAACGCCGCCTCTAACATTCCCAGGACGTCCTCGTATTTTTCTGGAAACACGCTGACCGATGTCGTTTTCTGCATGACTTCTGCCCTCCAGATGACACAAAGAATAAATGTGTACGTCTCCTTTGAAAAAAAATGTTTTGTTACTGCTAGTATCTTAGTTATTCTCCATTATACCATTGTTTATCAGTCTACTGTGTGCCGCTGTATAGCATTATTAAAATTAGACTTGTGGTCAGAACCGGCGGCGTCTCTATAAGGACGTGACTGCATGCAGTCATCAGCGTCTGTGTTTCGGTTTCGCACGAATATCGAGATTCGTCGCGCTAAAGTAGCGAGTGGAGTCCCTATTTCCGTAATCTAAACACTAATGTAGCATGTAGAGACAGGTCACTTCAATTTATTTATTGCGATCCGACGCTTAAGTGCATTAGTTAAAAAGCGAATGATTTGACTTTAGTTTATTAGCCCTAAGATTACCACGCTTTATCCTACCTCTGATGTTCGCCGCCACATACACCTCAGTTCTGAAGAAATACAATATTTGGCGGGGAAGGGGGGCGGGGAGGAAACTGGAGTGAATGACGGGTAATGTTTTCTTCAGTAGAAACTTTATTTTTGTGAAATCCAATACGGCTGAAGCTGGTATCATCTACCGTAAGTTAAATTTCCTATCGGTGAACCTAAAGTTCATCACAATATTATGAGTAAGGTTGAATGCACCACATTTATTTATATGGAAAAGAAATCAAACGTTTCGCGTAAGCTGGTAGAACTCATTTTGCCTGACTGCATGCAAACAATACACATCATTGAGGCTTGTAATATCAAAGTTTTGAAGAGCGGCCCCGCACTGCTACGGTGAATTGTTCTCTATCGTAAAGCTTCGTACAAACGCTTGAGAATGTTATACGCATGATTTCCCCGTCCTCTGGGAGAACCAAATGTAGCAGCACGTATGAATCTCTCTAAAATTGGGCCATGGACGTATGCAGGCATTATTTAAACTGTGTCGCTTAATTCCAGTATTTGCAGTGAATTGCACCACTGCAAAGCACTATAGAAGCGTCGTACGCATGTTCTGCAGCTGCTTTTTAAGAATAGAATGCGACAGCATATAAATATACACAAAGAAGAGAGACATGCTACGCGTCATATGCGGACAAATTTTTAATATGCGTGGTTTATTGCAGGAGTTAAAAAATGGCTGATATTGATATAAATTGCTATAAATAAAACGACTGCACTGAATTTTTTTACTAATCCGGAAAGGTTCTTAAAGTATACGTTTAATTTTCATCCTATATATATATATATATATATATATATATATATATATATATATATTTTTTTTTTTTTTGCCGCACCGTGCCAGCCGCGGATGAAGCGCACGCCACAGCATACAACTTGTAGATAACGCCGGCAGTTCAGCAAGCGCATCGTAGACTGGGAAAACGTCACAAACTGCTTACTTGGAGGCTTTTCGCTGTGCTTGTTTGTGATGGGCTCCGAGATCGAATGAGGAAACGCTATTGTGGTCCACTGGCCGTAATATACCGGGTCTTTCTTTGTCTTTTTTGCTTTTTTTTATGCGAGAGCATCAAACGGCCCATTGGGCGAAAAAGCCGGCGTCCGTATCATCGAAACGGAACCTGAATTCCCATTGACTTCGACGCCACGTCACGAGCGTGCCTCGACGGAACAGAGCGGGCGAACCGGAACACCTGATGCAGCCATAGCGCGCCAGGTGTTGCGTGAGGGGAGGTGGCATAGCCACGACGTGCCTCTCTCTCACCCCGACGCGACTTAGCTGCTGCTCGCGCCTGCCGGCCTTGGTGGCCGCTGCTGCTCCCTCTGTCTCACGTCGCCCAGGACGCCGGTGGCATGCGGTGGTGGCGCCGCAGGCTGCTGCTTCTTGCTGGCTCGGGGGGCACGTTCCGCTATGGAGTCTGAAGCATCTAGATCGCTGGCGGCCGCAACCTCGGTAGTAGCGAAACGTGTCTGCCCGCGCCAGTTCACTGCAGACGAAAAGAGCGGAAGAACGCAGCAAAACGAGCGAAGAGCCAGAGGCACGTCGCGCCAGTGCCCTCTCCCTTCACGGAACATCTGGCGCGCTATTGTTCAGCAGGAGTTCCGTGTCACCCGCTCTGCTCCATCGAGGCTTGGATGTACGGGCAGAGGTCTTCATCAGGCGCCACATTCAGCCATAGCAGAAGATGTGCATGCGCACTGCCGATGTGTTGGAATTCAACGTGCTTAAAATATTCGACCTCGTATAGTTCGGTGTGAAAGTAGAAACTGTAAAAAAATAATAATAATCCGAACCAGTTTAATCGAAAAACTCGATAACGTAACCCGCAGCAAAACTCGAAAACATTACTCGCAGCGAAAAACTCGAAGGACCACTCAGCGGCATTCAATTGGACTCGCATTCATACTCATAAAAAGTGCTTAGGTGTCCTGAGATTTTTTTTTTTTTGCAGTTTAGAGTGCTAACAGAACATTTTTAATTACCTGTGACATATATCACATAACTACTTATTCAGCTGGATAACAGTATAAATCAATATGCATGATTGTCTAACTAAAACAAAATCGGATACTCAACTATTTAATTAATTAACCTCCTGTACTGCAATACTATATAAGTTGAAGTCCGTCATTTTACAAGGCACATTCACTTAGAAGAAATTTTCAAAGTCAAACCAATTTTGAGATACGCGCAGCTGTTCTACTTACTTTTTAAAAAAACTACTTTTTAGGTTTTTATGCACCCGCCGTAGTGGCTTAGTGGCTATGGTGTTGCCATGCGCTACTACGCACGAGGTCGTGGGATCAAATCCCGGCCACGGCGGCCGTATATCGAGGGGGGCTAAATGCAAAAACGCCCAGTCCTGTGCATTGGAGGCACGTTAAGTATCTCCAGGTGGTCAAAATTAATCCGGAGTCACCCACTACGGCGTGCATCAAAATCAAATCGGGGTTTTGGCACAGAAAATTTCATAATTCTAGGTTTTTATGCATTAAATCTCAAAAAATTTTTGAACACCAATGCATTTAGTCGCAAATTTTGGGAACGCATATCTCGAAACTGGTGTTATCTTCACAATGTGTTCCAAATGAATATCAATTTCAAATTCACCGGCTACAATTTGTAGATCGAAATATGTGCCATTAAGTAATTATTTTAAAACTGAATTAGCGATACTTCGTTAAGTTATCAAATATTCATTATGAATTCTCGTGCAAATAATTCCGACCTCTAAAGTAATGTTGCTCAAGAAGTCAAATTGTGCTACGTGCCAGGGGTGTTTAAAAAATCATGTTAACGTTAAAAAAACGTATATAAAGATCTTTTAGCATCTCTAGCATGAACAAAACGACGCCCCCATTGTAAATGGAACCAGCTATTTATAATGCTAAAAGCCTAAAAAAAAAGGATGTCGCAGAAACGTAGGTACGTACAGAGGTCTGATTTTTGTGCTTTTAGGAAAAATGGAAGGTGATAACCATTTTATTTCACTCCCAACATAAGCTGGTAGCCCTGCTTATTGTTTTGATCAGTTCGATTTGGCTTGTGCAATCAGTCTTGTAATTGTTACAGTTAATTATATTGAACTGGGCAACATGCTAATATTCTCTTGGTTTTTGAACCTTGAGTGTTACACGCTACCTACATACCTGGCGTGAACAAGTGAAAAAAGCTTCAGCACACAGGGAAGCGGAGGAGGGTATGGCGAAAGGGTGAGAAGAAAAGCGTAGTGCCGTGCAAGGCGCGCACAGCAGCGACGATTGCTACGAGATGGCGCCAGAGTAGCATGCGCGGTGGCGGCTGCTGTGAATCGCGCACACGCGCCACCCAGCGCTGCTTCTCGCGATCTCCCGATTAGCGAGGCAGTCGCGCCACACTTCGCTCCGTTTGCAACGTGCCGCATGAGACAGATTGTCCGTGCCTGCCAATATATCACGAAATGAAAACACGTATAGAGCTGCGCTCAAATGTCGTATTAGAGAGTATTGTAATCGTCGGTGAATTCAACTTCAGTGTTCTTTCTTTTCCTTCTCACATCAATCTACTACCCGAACATACGATGTGACGTCAGAGCATCAGATTCATTACTGCAGAATTTTGGCAGCACCTACATTATTCTGGCAACAATATTGTTACAGGCCATTCCAGTACATCGGAGAAGGCACTCAGCGAGGTGACAAATACGATGGTCGGAAAGGCGTTGTAGTTGTTGTACACGCGCCATATTGGCCGTACCTTCTCCTTTAACGTTGTGAAAGTATTTTTCCTTATTTTCGCCTACCCTATCTTCGTCAGAGTTTCGGGGAAATGTGGAGTACTCCGAAGTATCCAGATGTTGGGTGATCATGAAGCTTGTGGACGACACTGGTCGTAGGCAATGCGTGCAGATATTCGGGACCGCCGTAGTTAGCACCCTGATGGTAGAGAATATCATCACGGAGCAGGAACAGGTTCAGGGACAAGTACAAGACACCCGAATATTGCGTTCAGAAGGTTGTTAATGTAGGACCATCACAAGTGCATCTTGCGTCTCCTACACCTCCGAAACATTATTAATGTTACGAAGCAAATGCAAGAGAGTGATCGGTATTTCTACGACAGCTATCGCGTAATGACCTCTGTGAATCCAAAATATCGCTGCCTTTGGTTGCTCTTAAGAGCAGAATCACTAAATATCATTGAACATTTTATGACCTCTCCAAGTATCGACTTATGGCTTCCAATCAGTCATCATGGTATTGTCTAAGCACGAATACTGTGATAACAAAAAAAGCATTTAGGATCAGTGAAGCACGTTTTTTATCGTTTATCGCTGATAACAGTTATAGGAGGAAGCACAAACAAATGTGGTGCAGAGGCATGTCAGGGGCAAGTCTTCTCAGCTGACATCTCAAATGTACGTGGCAAGTTCGCACGTGGTGCTTAAATTAATTTTATTCAAGTGTTTTACTTGGCCTGTGTCCTTGCGGGGGGGACACGTGGTGTATAGTCATGAACATTTTACTGGTAAATCATGCACCTGAGAAGATTTTCACTATCATTCATATGAATGAAAAACAAGCTAAAGTAAATATAATACGATATCTGAAATAACTTTGGGCCAAACACAGCCACCATTTTACATATTTGTTGTTGCGCTTATGTGCATTGAGGTATCGGTGGCCGATTTTTCAAGCCATCAGCCAGATTGTCTTACCGCACTGCTTAAACCAAGAAGCAGCAGACAACAATAAGCCGTCGCAATATGGGTGGTGTCGGCCCACACATGAGTTCATAGTGGCTTATCAGCAGGCGACTGACAGGAGATAAAAAAATTCCAGGACATCTAAGCACTTCTTATGGGTTATAAATGCGAAAGCATTAATGTTCAATTGACCGCCGCTGAGCGGTCCTTCTAAATAAAACTTGTTGTTGGGCTAGTTGGTACATGCTTCATACAACGATAACACGCAACACACCAAGGAAAAGAGAGGCGAAAGGAAAGATCGTCACTCGCAACTAACTTTTTTACGAAAGGGCATCGTAATATACAGCCAAGCCACCCATGCGCGGCAAGGTTCCGCGCATCACATCACCCTAGATGAGTCAATAGGAAACATGTGCTATTTTAAAAAGCTTCTAAAAAATATAAACTCAGCGCCGTGCACCACCACTGACGTATCGCTGACGCAGATATCTTTTTTTTTCTTCTTCTTATGTAGCAACGAGGTGCCAGCGCTTCGTTGCTTCTACCCAGAATGCTGATCTCCTTAAATCTTGCCTTACCATTTACAGGATTTGCAGTGCTCAGGTAAATGTGTCGAAAGGTTATTCTTAATGAAACGTGCATGCTCTCTCGCTCTGTAGTTAACACATCGGCCCGTTTGGCCGATGTAAACCCTGCCGCAGCTGAGCGGAATTTCATAAACCACACCCACCACACAGGTGACGTCGGGCTTTACATGCCTCTTGCCGCATATAGACGGCTTGGGCGCTTTTGAAATCCGCGGGCACAGGCCTGACAACTTCCTTGGTGCAGAGAGGCTCTTTCATTCGCCTGTCTTTTCCTTGGTGTGTTGCGTCTTTTCGCTGTATGAAGCGGTCCTTCTAGTTATGAACTCCTCGCGGGCAAGCGAGCGCGTTGAGATGCTTGGCCACAAGGCCGGTGAACTTTGCTCCATGACGTCATGCTTCCTTTCCCGACTGCTGTAGAACCTAATGGGGACGCTCCTAGGTAAGCCGTGGTGATTTTGACGCCACTTATTTCATCATGCCGGGTTTGGCAATAGAAATTCCGGTCCAAGTACGATGATGTCATAAAGCAGAGTGCACAGGCCTGCAATCTAGGAGGCGCTGGTTTAACCCACTGAGTAAAGCACTCGGCTTCTGAGAGTGGGGTCGTAGGTTTGAAACTCACTACCGCTAACGTTCTTCCTTGATAATTTATTGTTTTTTTATACATTAATTTCTCTATAGCTATTACAAAGGCGAAGTTAGAACGCAGGGGAGAGCTTGCGCGTACAAGGAACGGGCGGGTAAAACAGGTTTAGTCGTCCGCATATATTAGTCCAGGGACCTTCTGTTGCAACATTTGTTCATTACGCATGGCGCATGTAGGATAAATCAAACCCTTATTCGCTGTTTTTCAGTCGTCTTTCTATGTCCTTAACATAAAGCGTGAACAACAATGAAGACAGAGGACATCCTTGCTTCAGTCCTTGGTGAATTCCCACCACTTAATTACCTTTTAGACCTTCCTATGCAACTTGTACTCGCTTGTCTCCAAATATCTTCCTCAGCAGTTCCATGAAATCGTCATCTATGCCTTCATGCATCAGAATATAGCATAAAAATTCCCTGACTACGTTGTCATAAGCTCCTTTAATATCTAGAAATGCTATCGATAAAGGTCTTTTCTGAGCGAATGAAATCTCTATACACTTGAGTTAGTACAAACAAATTATCCTCTAAGCGTCTGCCTGGCCTCAACCCATTCTGTAGTTCCCCCAGTACATCATTTTTCTCCACCCACTTCAACAGTTCTAACTTTATGGCTTGCATTGCCATTCTATATATCACCGACGTTACTGTAACTGGTTAAATCGAAAATGACACATCCACCAAATCGTAGCAATTGCTACAAAGGAAACTCATACGGGTTCCTCGAAAGAAATGACTTCTCTCCACCTAGCGGGTTTCCGCTAATCTTCTATGTCAAATACTGTAACTGGTCTGTACGAACTCGTCTTATCCCTATCTCATTTGCCTTTGTAGATGAGGTTCATCTTGCTTTCGTGCCATTCAACTTTAATTTTCTTCGTTCTGATCACGTTTCAGCAGTGCCTTGCTCTTTGAACCGAGGTCTTTGATTAGCTGTATTAGAATTTCATCGGGTCCTGCTGCCGTTATACTCTAGCAGGGGCACAACGCCATACGGCGACATTTTTATGCAGGAAGTAACAGTCAGGGCATTAGAATATTCAAATGCAAACAGAATCAGATTTTATTTATAATATTGCCCGCTACAGAGTTCTAACGAATGATACTCAAGAATATGTCTAGTTAGGTACGATCCTGCATTAGTGCCAGTTATGTTGCCCAGTGCATCCACAGCATTAACAGAAGTAACCTGCAAGGAACCGTTCCAGGTCTCCTTTGATCGCCTGAGCGCATTGTTTTGCTCTCTTTTTTGTTGAAGAGCCAAGCAGGTAAAACAGACAGAACTAATCAGAACATTATACAATTCCATCGCCCATGTTGAAATTTATGTGAACCTTCCAGGGACCTTCTGTTGCAACATTTGTTCATTACGCATGTAGGATAAATCAAACCCTTATTCGCTGTTTTCCAGTCGTTTTTCTATGTCCTTAACATAAAGCGTGAACAACAATCAAGACAGAGGACATCCTTGATTCAGTCCTTGGTGAATTCCCACCACTTAATTACCTTTTCGACCTTCCCATGCAGCTTGTACTCGCTTGTCTCCAAATATCTCCCTCAGCAATTCCATGAAATCGTCATCTATGCCTTCGTGCATCAGAATATAGCATAAAAATTCCCTGACTACGTTGTCATAAGCTCCTTTAATATCTAGAAATGCTATCGATAAAGGTCTTTTCTGAGCGAATGAAATCTCTATACACCCTTTGAATTCGCCCTTCGCTTTAGCGAAGTGGCGAATTCAATTCTGTTCACGTAAATGCAGTTGGCACAATTGTTTTTGTTTTTGTCTTATGCAACGCGAAACCTTAAGAAACGTTCATGATTATGCATTGCAATGGTCACAACCTTAATTTCATGCAATGCTTCCGTGTATGCATTACACCTGTCACAAGCTACGCCGAAACGCGAACACGAACTAAGCGAATTCACACTGTGAAACGCCGAAGCAGCAATGTTTGATGATTGTCGAGGGAAGAATGGTGAAGATAGGTGTATGCACAGAGAATTACGACACCTTATTTAAATACAATTGAGGCTTTTAAACTCATTGTGTCTCTGTGGCGCATAGTAATTCGGGAGGATTGGCCAAACATGGGAGCATAACTGTGTAGTGACACATACCAAGTGGCCCAAGAGCAGGGTAGCCCAAATATAAGAAATTGCAGAAATTCGAAGCAACCGCGGCATATTATACTCCATTGCATTAAGAGTATTGTGCGTTTTTAAGACGTCTGTTGAACATTATAAGCACATATCGTATGTCGTGGTATATGGTTTAGTTGGAACAAAGGTGACCCTGGCTGGAACTGCATTGTTTATCAAACTTCTGCGGCGTCCAGAAAGGCACCGACCCACCCACCAACCGCGGGACAGGCCGGCGCAACAGTGTGGGGGATTAGGCAAAGGAAGCTGGGCTTTAGAAATAAACATTGCTATGGCCGAAGGCTGACGCATGGCATTTTTTGGTGTGTGATGTACGAATGTTTCTTTATCTTTCATAGTAATGCATGTTATGAAATGTCAAATTCTTGCAAAGACTTTAATCATCTCATTTCCCACATATAGGTAGACTAATTTTATTTAGTTCAAATGTATATAGAGATTGATGGAACTTTATGTTTGCAGCTGTTAAGTCAAAGGCCCATGACAATTTATTCTTGGCGGGTGCTGGGTTACTTTTTATTGTTTGAAAATCAGATAATTTTGCTGCACCACGCTTTGAAAAGTATTGGTGCACCATGCATCTTTTTTTCGTTTCTTGTGAGTGTCATGGTGGCGTTGCCTTGTGTTCAGGGCAATAAGCTAGAGAACTGAAATAGTCATATTTTCTGTTTTCGTCATTCGGTAATCTGCCACGTGTATCGGTAGTGTGGTTTTTTTTATACCTTTTTGATGTGTATTGGCAGCGACAAAACCTCGAAATGTGTGTCCTTATGTGAAGTTTCAAAGTCGCAGATGATGAGGCTGTTGCTATTTTAAACTAAGGGTTGAACGTTTTTGACTTAAACAGAAAAAACAAGAAAAAAAATATGAAGCAAGTCTCATTTTTGTCCATCAATTCAGTTTTAACCAAAAAGAGTCAGTGAAAGCAAATTTACAATAAAGCTACGGCGACAATCTGCAGGCAGCCGTAAGCATCTTGCGCTCCGACGACAGTAACGTGACCAAGTTATAACTTGGTCACGTTACCAGCGGCTCAAGTAGTCTTTACTTGTTTCTTCTCTGCGTGCGTTATTCCTTCGTCTGCGACGAAAACGAGAAGCCGGAAGGCACGTATATTGAAGGTGGCGGGGTAGATGCGGTATAGTGGAGTTTAGCGTGCCCAGGTCCCACATGCACATTGCTGCCGTTTCATGGGCTGAAATCACGGTGCAGTGCCTGTGAAGAAAGCTTTCTTTGCCTTCTGGTGATGGCGAAGCTGAGAATGAGGCGGTGGCCTGACGACAACGGTCGTCGCCAGCGTACCATAATAAACGCACGGTCAAGGCCAACCAAGTTTTTAGCCACTTTTCTCTGCTGCCACAACAAAACACTACAGCGGCCAGTGTGCCTGATTCAGCATGGTCAACTTATGTGTTTCTCACTGCTAACCCAGACTGTGATACGCAGCAAAATCTCACGTTTACGGATACCTGTCGTTATCGAAACTATGAAAATAACAACCAATAAATGTGTGTGTACGTAAACATTTTGTAGCGTCATTTTCCTTTTTCTTAAAAGTATAGAAGTCATCTAGATAAAACGGGATTGTGGAATCTTGGCTGCAGTTGCACAGAAACATAATCCTTTGGTAACATTCGACTACACTGCCGATGACGTCGACGAACGCAGAAGTAAATAGAATTGCTTGTTTCGAATCTTCCAATGTAGTTTGTACTTTTGTTTTATAACGAGGAGGGCTGTCTTACAGTATAGAAAAATGAAAAAGAAAAAAACTTCTATATACAAATGCAACACGCAATCGTGCAGGTAGTCCAGCAAGATTCACTGCACAATGTAGTTTACACTTAGTTTGCACTACAGATTCCATGTCTACCACGTTTTTTTACAGTTTCTGCTATGGTAAAGAAGAAATATACCAACTGTAACATCGCCAATGTTACACAGGTAAGACTGGCATTGAAGCTGAAATAAAGCGTGCTGTTTTGTATATTTGATGCATGTTCAAATTAAGGCAACAAATTTCAGCATAATGATGGTTCTATAAGCCTTTAGGTATAGCAATATAGTCAGCGTGCCAAAATCAGTCCTTTGCCCGGCTTCCAACGCTATGGTTTCACATCCCGTTTTGATACAACTTTTGTAAATTGTTATAATCGTTAATAAGTTTACTGCGTATGAGCTGTAGATTATCTTGCTTCACTATACTGTGTAGTGAAGAGGAATGACCGGCGCTGCAGCCACATCGCCAGTCGTCCGGGAGGCGCGAGCTCGAGATTGCCTGAGCTGCTCTGGTTGAGACACGCTGCCTGCTGTTCTCTTGTCCTGTATTCATATTAGATTCATATTAGTCGGGCTGGGGTCGTCAGGCATGGCGGACGGCAAAGTTCGGGTGCGTAATTCCAGGTTGGGAGAAAACCGCAGCACCTCCACCAGAATCTAATATGAATACAGGACAAGAGAACAGCAGGCAGCGTGTCTCAACCAGAGCAGCTCAGGCAATCTCGAGCTCGCGCCTCCCGGACGTCTGGCGATGTGGCTGCAGCGCCGGTCATTCCTGTTCACTACAACTGAAATATCATTACTACTCGGACTACAGGCTTCTGGAAGATGTATGCATAAGTAAAATATCCGGCAATCTCCAAGTTATACTGGAGGGATTTACACCCGGTGAAAAAGCGTACAAAAAAGTAATAACAGACGCGTTAATGGATTCTATAGTGCGCATCCGTCTATAGGCTTGAAAGTTGGATTTTTATCTATTTCTTACAATATTTTAAAGTGTAGTTGTCGGTGATGGAGATGTGATAAGCGACAAAAACACAAGGAACTAATGTACTGTATTGGTTCGATGTAGGGATCAACTTACGTATAGTAAGGTCCCAGGCTCACAACACAGACGTAGATGCAGGGCGCGACAAGGGCGACTGACAAGTACAACCGGTTCTGGTGATGAGTGGGCGATCCAGGTGTGGCTGACGCACAAAAAGCGTTAGTGATGCAGTTAAGCGGATAAGTGGGCCCGAGCGAGTTCACTTGTGTGATCAGTCAAGGCAACACCACCACGACCATCATAAGTCTTATCAGAAGTCACTTCTAAAGCCGAAAAAATTTTCAGCTGAAACATGCATGCGTAGTATGCTCCTGTCGACAAAAAGAAAAAGTGATGACTAACAAGTGGGGTCGTAGAGCGAGAAGTTACACGCGAATGTCACCAAAGACAGCGCCACGTTCCTATCCCGGAGGTAAGCGGAAATGTACATCGACAGCATGTGGACAGAGTGTTAATGAGACTTCATTAAAGTTGTTGCGGGTTTGTGTTGTGTATAGCAAGAGCGAGTAATGTCTGCGATGGCATTGAAGAACTAGTTTTGAGCGAAGTCCACGATAATTACATGATGATCACCATATTGAACGTCAACGCCGTGTTGAAATGAGCCTGCGACATCAGTTGCACAGGTGGCCGGGAAGGCTTGAGTGATAGCTTACCATTGGGCGTATTTGGCAACCACAGCGATAGACACATTTCGGGAAAATGAACAGAGGGAAACAGCCAAGAGAGTTGAAAAAATCTCAGCCATTCTACTCTGTGAATGTGGGCTACCTAGCGGAGCTGTAAAAGAACTACACAAAGATCACTACACGCACCAACCCGGCAATGGCGCTGCCGCGTTTAGTCACGTCACGAATGTTCGTAATCACCGATTTGTCGTTTTCAAACCACAATCGGTCACACACATGCTAAATGAAGCCAAACGTTTTGTCCGCGAAGTCTCGGTGGAATCGCGCATCCGCACCACTGTAAGTGTCAGCCTTCCACCCAAAAAGATCACGTACTCGTGATGCCTGTGGCAGAAGGGATGTTCCACATCCGCCGCTAAGGTTTGTCAGTGGTGGCGCTGGCTAACAGTCCCAAGGTAAACACGGGCCAAGTAAACATGTCAGCTGTAGAGATTAGTAAGAGGCGGTTGGAGTTTTGGTGGCAGAAAAGTAGGGAGACCACAAACAACGGACACTTACAGAAACAGAGATCCCAGTAATGGTTCAAAAAGGTTGACGCCTGGAATTCTTTGTATTTGTATGTTTCTCAAAAATAAAGGTAGGACATTAGGCAAAATAATAACAAGAGCTTGGTGGCGCAACCCACCACCCCATTTCAAAGGGGTCGCTCATAGCATATATCCATGCATCCATCCATCCATCCATCCATCCAGGTAAGTTCTCGTAGTAAAACAGAAATAGCCCAGAAAATGGATGGGAGAACGGCGCCGCAATAGAACAACTGGTAAGAGCATCGCACGCGTAATGTGAACACCTGGCATCGTTACCCACCTGCGGCAAGTTGTTTTGGGCTACTTGGGCTCATTCCAATAGCCGTTTCGGTTCACGATGCTGTCCGCCGCCGCCGCCACTGATGACCGTAACCGCAATCGCCGGAAATGAAAAAAAAAAGTACCCGGTCCCCGCCGGGACCGAACTCAGGCCCGCTGCGTGGGAGTCGGATACTTTAACACTGCGCCACGCAAGTGCTTGATAACAGGCAGCGGAAAAGGCCCAATAAACGCGCCCTGAGCAGGCGCGCAGGCGCAGACGACGAGATGCGATTCAGGTGAGGCGCACAATCAAAGCGATCCCGAGCCTCCGCCAGTACGGTGGCGCCATCTAGTTAAGGCGCCTGCAAACGCAGCGTCCGCAGGCGCAGACGACGAGATGCGACTCAGACGAGGCGCGCAATCAAAGCGATCCCGAGCCTCCGCCAGTATGGTGACGCCATCTAGTTCAGGCGCCTTGCAAACGCAGCGTGCCCGACATGTAAATTGTATATAGCACTTGCATGCTGCATGTAACTGGACCTGGTTAACCCAAGCAGGCTAGGCGACTATTAGTCACCAGCCGTTTTGAAGATTCCAATAAACAATCATCATCATCATCAATAGCAACGACTTACCGTACCACGGGTCAAGGCATGTGAGATGTGCGCCATGTATTCTGCATACCTCTTCGGTACACGTTATGGCGTCTCCTCGCCAGGTACGATCCGCTGCTGAAGAAGCGAATCGTAGAGCTACGTGCACGGCTACAACCAGGCATCATCAGGCTCAGCAGACGGCTGTGCAGAGAGCATACAAGCCGCAGCTCACCGTCGACGCCGGGCGGACAGTTCAGATCATTCTCGCCCAAACGAGGCGCAGAGACTTTGCCACGAAGGCCCTGTTGTGAATGGTGCCGAAATTGGAGCTACTCTTGAGCCACTCCAGCAGCTTACGCTGTGACTGTGCTGCGTGTGCTGCGCAGGCCTGTAACTTTTTCATCCGCTTTCATTTTCATTAATGTTTAATTTATTTATTTCAATTAGTAATAAGTAATTTCCCCTATGTTGTCCTTGGTGTCTTTTGTTGGCTTGTTATGATATGATTAATAAAATCGGGCCCCTCGGTTCCATTTCTCTATATGAAAGGATTGGCATATACAGGTCTGCTGTAAAATACCTTTAAAAATCGCTCGAATGGTATGTCAAGAGACTAAAGAAAGTTATATGGACGACTTTTACAAGCTCTGGCAGAGTTCGTATGTGGCGGCATAACGGCGCACAGAATAGTACATGCCGCCCCAGATGAATCAGCGTAGTCATACGTGCGTGATCCGCTATGGTGGCCTGCCACCAGGACATCATGGAGTTTCGGAGTGACTGTTTATCTTGGGTGCTCGAAAATAACAACTAACGCATCAGATGCATCCGGGGGACGTTTCTACAATACAAGATCACACCCTGAAAAAATTAAGCTTGCGAATAGAAGCATCAGAAAATTGAGTACGACGGCCCTTCTGGATGTTGTCCGGGATGACGTCAGCGTTTTATTCAGCATTTAGTTCTGAGAAAATGCGTTCAAGTTATGTTTATTTGCATCACAATGGCGGCGCGCTCAGGCAAAAAGTGAAACAATTTCATTCGAGGGTGCGCGAGTACTCTGTGTACGTTACGTACGACAATAATAGCAAGGATACATTATTAAATGAATAGAATTCGAAAACAAGTTCACTTATTAGTACAGTGCTATTAGTACCTGACTGCCACTTATTAGTACAGCGTAGTAAAAAGGAAGCACCTTCGCAGTATAGCTGGGGAGGATGCAAATAAGGAGCAGGCTGAAAAAGAAAAGGCACCATTGTAGGTCTGTAGCAAACTGGATAGACCATTCGCGTCTTGGCAACAGGGTAAGGTTACTCGTGAAGGCAGAACGCCTAGTGGCCCAGGCGGCCAGTTGGGTATCGCAGTGATGAAATCCCGCAATGGACGCGATGACGCCATGACGACACGCGACTTTTCCCCAACAAATAAAGACATTTTTTTAGACTGCGAATTTATATGCGTAAGAATCTCGCTCGCTAATGGAATAGTATCATTCGAAGTGTAAAATAAGCAGCTGCCATGTCCATGGTAAATTTGATTTAAACGGCTTTAATCCAATGGCCGTGGCATTTGACTTACGTGAGATCGTAGTCGCCAAAAAGGGCTAGAGTCGATAGTGAATTCGGGAGGCTGATGAACGGCAAGGCCGAATCTTGCAGAAGGCCTCAGGAAAATAAAATGACTTTTGAGCAGCATGGTCAGGGGGCGTGCTATGTTTACTAAATCTATCAAAAATCCCCCAAAATATGAATAGAGACCGACAAAAATGCCGGCATTGGGGGAAGGTGAAACCACTTGAAATCTCACGACAGAACTAACTTTGTGGCGTTAAGGATACAAAAACCATAACCAGAAGTTCCGCTGAAGCCCAATAACGCGAAATAAGGTGAGAATATCTGCAGGCGTTGAAGAGAAGCCCTGCAGTCTGTCCTGTGACCGACGCCAGCGCCCTCCAACTGTAGGGAAACTGCACATATATGCGAGAGGCCTGGTCATCATGCGTTACAGGGTGAGTTGGGTCTGCAATTTGGGACGCGGACTCAATCACATTAAATACAATGCACTCCATGGTGGCATTCTTGGGCGGCTAGTGCCGTTCCTCACACGTTCACGATGCGAACAATTGTCTCGTGTGCCGACTATCCCCTTCCTCTAACTACCAACATTTCTTCATGATGTCCTTGACAGTCGCACAACTCTTTAATGCAAGTGTCAGAAGTTCCGCGCGACGCCTTTGAGTATGTGGACAGCCTTTTTGGCTTTCACCCGCCATGGTTGCTTAGTAGCTATGGTGTTGGGCTGCTAAGCTCGAGGTTGTGGGATCGAATCCCGGCTACGACGGCCACGTTTGTGCAAAAATGCGAAAACACCCATGTACCTAGATTTAGGTGCACATTGAAAAACGCCAGACGGTCAAAATTTTCCGGAGTCCCCCACTACGGCGTGCCTCAAATCCGATCGTGGTGTTCGTATGTAAAACCCCTTAATTTATTTTTTTTTTGCTTTCGATATCGGCTAGTCTACGTTGCGGCTATATTATAAAGGCTGAACGGCAGCATGGCAGACAATATAGAGAACAGACAAATCCCGCATGCATTACTGTCCAATCATGTTAAACAGCAGTCTTCCATCATGCACATGGTAACATTGACGTGACAGCTTCGGCCGTAGCACGCTAAGCAACGACGACACAGAGACAGTTTGAACAATTCGTGTGTCGTGCCTTTTGCCTCAAGTTGCAAAACCAACTTGTTCGCCGTGCTTGTCATGTCGCGACTACATGCATCTAAGGATGATAAGTCATTTCCAGTTGACGAGCGGCTACTCTTTATGAATAACAGTGATAACGCCGGCGGGACAAGCTTTGTGGTGACGTTCAGTGCGGAGGAATAGCTTTTAATTCTGTTATTTTTGTTAAGTTGACGTGTCGCCACGTCACCGCGGGAAGTTTGAAAACTTTAAGGTCAATACGCCACGTGGTAGCACCCACGCGAACTAAACCCTTAAGTCCAGAAAAGCTGGATATGGTTATCGCAGACTGCAATTCCCCCCCCCCCCCCACCCTCGCACCTCCGCCCCGCTATTTCCGTTCTTTTCCGTCGTCACTATCCACCAAGAACATCTGATGCCCTTCTTTAAGATGCAACAAAAACTCTGAGGGTGACAGATTATCGTGAAATACCGCATGCTTCAGTCATTAGACGTGATGGAGTAGAAACAGAGAAACATTTTGAGAACAACAATATTTTACGCGTCATCTGTGAATTGCGCGGTTAACCTCGTGAAAAACAACAACAAAACAACAACAACAGAGAAGACAAGCATATATTAAGGGCAGCACGAACATTATTAGAGTCACACACCTTAAGCAAAACCACACGTGCGCAACATTACGCGGTTGCACCAAGTCTCCGTGATTTTAGAGCATAGATAGCTATTCGACCCTTGAAACATTTACCCCCGGCATTGTTCTGCAGTAACTGTCTCTAGGGCGTAATTAAGTCTTCAATTTAACTGGGAAATATTCGAGGCATTTAGCCTTCCGAAACTCGCCCAAGAAAGCTTCGACTCGTGCAACTGCGGGGCCGCGCACGGAGTTTGCCAATAAGAATCAAATTTTCTCCACCAGTGTGCGGTGCACGTTCCGGCGAGGGAAGATGGAAAGCAGCGATAAAACTCATTGTGTGGTGCGTGCGCGCGGGCATCGATTAGGCTTGCGTAAATGCGCCAGAAGGCGCACGCGGTGGAGGAACAAATACACAGGCAACTCACAGGGTGGGGAAACAGCGAACTCCGTGAGCGACTCGGGGAGGAACAAAATTCCGACAGAGAACAAAATTACAATATGTGCGAACAAACGGACACGCCT
This sequence comes from Dermacentor silvarum, assembly GCF_013339745.2. Lineage (NCBI taxonomy): Eukaryota > Metazoa > Arthropoda > Arachnida > Ixodida > Ixodidae > Dermacentor > Dermacentor silvarum. The sequence goes on from NC_051154.1 coordinate 156,018,700, forward strand.
GTGTGCCGGATGCTTGAGCAGATAGTGCGTTATTGTAATATGTGCGTCAGTGGGGAAGGAATTACGTTGCCAATTTATACATCTTCGCCTTTGTCTTGGGCACAATTCTCATCAAAGATCTTTATGTTGCTGCACAAACTTTGAAACTACATTGATTCTTTAGTAGACAGAAAAGCTACAAGAATGACTTTAAGTAGTGCTACAGGTACTGTACGCAATAAACTCGATATTACAGGTATTGAAGATGTATAAATACGGCAGCGCATGCATTTAAAGTTGCATAAGCCGGCAAGCACAAGCGTCAGGCTCAAACAACATTTGGTTACTACGAATTGCTTTAGGTAGCGGGCGTCCTTGATATTTTTTTAGATCACGGTCCTTATTGGTCAAAAGCTATTCTTAGTTCTTGCGTACAAGCTGTCTGATATAGACTAGTCAAGAGTGTAAATATTGTTATTATTATATTTGTGTTCAGGTCGCAGTGGATAGCAATGATATCTTGGGGCTGAGTTCACAAAGCCTTCTGTTCATAAGGACTGCTTGCTGTTGGCCGGCTGCTGTTGCTAATAATATACCCGTGATAACAGTCGGCTTAAATCTTCTATTACAAAAGGATATAGAGTATGAACACTTTTTCCGAATAAAAGCTTAAACTATACGTAGGAAGTGCTAACCAATTTTGCACCTCCCAGTTGGCTGGAACCAATCTTTGTGCACCAACGTAGTGAAAACTCGCCGATTTTTCTACTGGTAGATAATGTTGTTAGCTTAGCGAAGGAGGTATGGGAAATTGCTACATTTAAAGGGTGTTCCGCGTAACTTCAGCCAAAATTAAAAATATGGAGGTAGTGGCGCGGTATGTTGTTGTATTTCAAGTACTATCTTTCCGGCTTGAAAAAAACTTTTAGGTATGATTTATTGAACAACAGAAAGCTGGATAAGGCATTTTTCAGGATGGCCTACAATTTCCTGATTGACACTTTGGCTCTAAATATAATATTTGAGCAGTTGAATAATTATTCATAACTAATTATGCGATTGGGCGAAATAAAACAAAATAGTCTGACTTGCTCCAAGAGACGGCAAACAACATTATCTTGGTTCTCTTCGGGTGCGCGCACATGCATTTTTTTTTTAATTTTGGCACAAGTTACATGTGACACATGATATATAATGTCTCAGGTGTCCTGATGCTTCCTTTTGCTATTTTTCAATTTGATAGTACGTCTGACATAGGCCAGCAAAATAAACGGAATCCACTCAGAGTCACTCACAAAATATATTTTTTGCTTTGGGATTACTCGGACTCAAACTCACCAATATTCATCTCAGCCGAGCTCACTCGCATTCAGACACCAAATTCTACTCAGTCGGAATCACTAGGACTCAGACTCACCAGATTTTTACTCAGCCGGGCTCACAAGGACTCAGCCTCACTAATATTTACTCAGTCGAGCTCACTAGAACTCATACTTACCAATACCAGGACAAGTAGGATTCACTCGCACTCACTCACCAGAATCAGACTCAGGCAGACACCAATTAGACTCACGAGCTTACACTCATTCGGGATCTTTCGGACTCATGTAATTACGCACACTCCTATCAACGGAATCGTGAGACCATACTATAACAAATCTCATGGAATTGCCCACTTATTCATTTAATTCAAGCTCACATGCTTTTAACTGATGTGAATTACCCGCTTACTAAAAGGATAATTGATACAGAGCAAAATCAGAGGTCGCTTTAATATCACGTCACATTATTGTCTACAAACATTCACTGCCTCACACTCACTTGCACATTCTTCTGCTAACACTCGCACGTACTCATTCAGGCTCATAATGATGTTTATTCACACCAGCGTTTGGCGATGATCAAACCAGGGTGTCAAACCGATTAAAATACCGGTGGGGTTCGGGTTCAACGCACTCTGATTTCTTCCGGTTCAGTTCCGGTTCCTAAAAATGTATAACAGTTCGTGAACCAGTTCAGCATAGTCCACTTTATCTATAGCTTCATGGCGACATGTTGCCCAGCACTATCGACTTGTCCGTGTGGCGCATGCGTAAGTTTTGTAAGGAAGAGGCAGAAATAGACTACCTGACACATGGGAGAGAGCAATTGACATTTTTACATGAATGTCAATTAATTAAATTTATTGTTATACAGCCACAGTAGGCTTACACTGAATAAGTCAGAAACTGAATGATTCATCGTATATTGGCGCGAACGATCTTGTTTTCTGCATTGCAATATCATGCGTGGCCGACCAGTGCTGATAAGCGCACGTTCCAGGCCGCGTTACTGCTGTCTCGTGAAACTCAAGTAGCTCAGCCTTGCTCGGCGGGCTGAGGAGTGGTTGAATATCACCGATAGTGATGCACCCGCCACAGGTGACCGCTTGCACGACGCAAGCGCCGGCTCCGCCATCTCTCGATCCCTTCGCTGCTTACACCGCGTGATGAAACTTTAAGGCGCCGCCTCGCGTGCATCTTTCTTAGAAATTAAAAGGCCACTGTAGTCATCACCCCTGATGATGTGAAAAGTTAGTAATGTTCATTACAATATGAATGCAGCAGTGAAATATGCAAACAATTCACCGACCATTGCGATACTCCCTAATCCGAAATTTCAGCGCAGCTGTATAGGAAAATTAGACATCCACCCAATCGTAGCAATTGTACCAATCGTAACACGCTTAATTACTTCTCTCCACCTAGCGGGTTTCCGCTGAACTATTTCGTCAAGCTGTATAGGTGTTTTTATTTCGCGATATATTGGCTGGCGCGGACAATCTGTCTCGTACGGCGCGTTGCAAACGGAGCGAAGTGTGGCGCGACTGCCTCGCTAATCGGGAGATAGCGAGAGGCAGCACGCGGGTGATGCGTGGGCGCGATTCACAGCAGCCGCCGCAGACAGATCTCTGCTCCTGCAGCGCTTTGTTTCCATACAGACGACGTGCGCTACTCTGGCGGCACCTCGTAGCCGTCGTCGCTGCAATGCCCCTCGTGCGCGGCACTACGCTTTCTCTCACGCTTTCGCCATACCCTCCTCGGCTTTCCGCTTCATGGTTTCGCTGCACCCTCCTCCTCGCGCTCCTTTCGCTCTCGCCGCTTTTTTCATTCCCTGCTGCACTCAGCGTTCGCTCTCATCTTTCGCTGTGCTCGTCTGCTCGGTTACGAGGTTGGACGCCGACCCTCGCCGCAGGAACGGGCGCCTCAGAGCTGCGCTCTAAAAGCCGCAGCAGATTTGTAATGCTCAACCGTGACCACTCCAAACACGTGACCTCTCCAAAGGAAACTCGTCTTTAAAAAAATGATGGCTCAAAACACAAATGCCAACCCCGCACGAGAGCGATACAAATGCTATGAGCAGAAGTATGAACAAAAGATTTTCATGGTCCCAAACGACGGGGAAAGTGCGGCGATACACATGCCTCTCGGTCGCGATTGCATATGACCGCTCAATAGCATAATTCGTGCGGCTCGTCGCACCGAAAATTGTTGCAGAAAATTTATGCAATGGCAGCCCAGTGCAACGTCACGCAACGTCAAATTGACCGTTATGAAAGGTCCCTTCCTTTGACGCTCCTCACGTGATATTTCTCAAGCCAATCAACAAGCTGACATGGCGGCTACCTGGGGCGACCTACACATATTTGAAAAAGTACAGATGCATTTCATGGGCTTCTGCACGCTACCGTTGACTTTATATTTAAAGCAATAACAAAGCAATATAGCTGCCAAGGACGAGAAAAATGTTTTATTTGAAAAAGTCTGCAGCTCCAGGTGACGTTTCGTCATCTTGATAAAAACGCAAAATTGCGTTTTGCGAAACTTACGCTTTCCGGCACAAATTTCAAAACATGTGTCTTCTCCACGGGCAATCAGAGAGACAACATGGTGGGTAGTGGAGGCCTGGCAGCCACCATGCATGTCGAGAGTAGAGCCCCTGGCGCCACCGCTAACGCACCCGTTCGTGCATCGAGCCGTGAGCCCCGTCCACGCTACCTACGACAATGCCTACCGCAACCATCGCTGTGGCCCCGCCGCGCTCAGCAGGACTCGCGCACCTACGGTCACCATCGCCGTTCGATTTTGAAAATCCTGGATAATGGCCGTCTTGGCTTCTCCAGTATGAAGACTATTCATCCGTCACAACGTTATATGCCGCGGAACAGCACGTGCAAATATGCTGTATGCTCTATTGCTATTGCAAGAAAGTGTCGTGGTGGCGTGCACACCACTCGGAGACGCCGCTCCTCAGGACATGTCAGCTGTAAAAAAAAAAGGGCTTTTCGCGATCACTTTGTTATTCCACTGAACGAATTTTATGAATTAACGCGTTTACTTCGCCGCATTCCCTGTGAGCCCGGTTAGACTATCGACGTCCCCGCCGCGGTTGCTCAGTTGGCTAAAGCCCCAACCACAGGCATGCGTCGGCACGATTCAGCGCGCGCTGACAAGCGAACGCGTCGCTTCGCGTCGGCTGGAGGAAAAGGGCGCGCAACCCCAGGATACTAGCTCTGACGCGCGCCGACACTCGCTCCTCGGCTGCGGTGCACTGTTGCTTAAGGCACCTGCACCTGCACTTGAAAGAAGTGATTGAAGGAGTACTGTGAACTTGTACTGAACTAGATTTCACATGCCGAATCGAAGAGTGCACTTTCAACTAAACGGATGGCATGGCTAAAGATGTACGCGTATTTCCCATTGTTCGGCTACTAGTGTCTTTCGCTTTCGCAAGTTATCTTTGCCGCTGGAAACAGCGCAGAGCTCTCCCGTTAAACCCGAGTCCCGAGACCACATAATTCACACATGAAACACGCCGCGGTTCACCACCTGAAGTTCCACACGGTTCATTTACACCACACCGCACACAGCACGAAGTCAGGAGAGCGATATTTCAAATCACAGCAGCGCAAAACGTAACTGAAATTTCATTTCCTTCGGCAGAGTTTCTCAGCTGGGCTCATTCACCACCGGTCGAACTGGACGGACGCGCTAGGCCTACGCGTAATGTAAACAACATCGGCGGTAGACGAGTGCTGATTATCCAGACTTCGCACTTCGAAAGCAAGTTTCCATTCGTTTCGAGCACAATAAAATATACATACAACAAGCACAGGCGTTGCCGCAATCGTCTGCAATCGCGATTTGGTTGGATGTTTTAGCAGACGGGGGGGATCGCACTGAGATCGGCGGAATCCAGCGGGCCAGCAGGTTGGGTTCGGCGGCGTCGCACGAACGCGGCGCGAATTCTCGTCGCACTTCCACCACCCACGGTCGTGGGTCGTGTCGGCTTAGTATCATAACCCTGTCTTTAAGAAACACTGTCGCGCACGTCGTGCGTCCGAAGCACTCGGACGATCGTTGGTGTCGGCGCCTTCGCATCGGCGGCCATCATCAGGCGTAGCAGTCAGAGGCTTTGCGGACTCTGATTGGTGGACGCCGGCGTCGCGTCGGCTCGCGTCGCTGATTTTCTAGCATCGGCAGCTAGCAAAATCTCCGCGCTCCGGCACGCGTCACCCCGTTCCCGACTGACGCTCCTGACGCATTTGACGCATTGGCGCGTGCCGACGCGTGGCGAAACTTGCCTGTGGTTGGGGCTTAAGGCGTTGCGCTAGTGAGAACGAGATCGCGTGATCGAATCCCGGCCACGGCGGCCGCATTTAGATGGAGGCGAAATGCAAAAACGCCCGTGTGCTTGCGTTGTAGTGCACGTTAAAGATCCCCAGATGGTCAAAATAATCTGGAGCGCTCCACTACGGCGTGCCTCATAATCAGAACTGGCTTTGGCACGTAAAACCCCAGACAGAAGACTATCGACGTTGTTTAAGGCGCAAGCATTCTAGGGGTGCTTTCCTCGTAAATATGACCGTCCGTCCGTCTGTAACACGTGAGAATATGCGCTCCATAGGAATACATGGGTTCCTATAGGGGTATATATGAGAATGCCTTATCACCACGTATAATAAGTGAGACTTATAATTATTACTATACACGTGAGTACTGAAGAGGTCTTAAGAGTAATTATAGAGTGCGCCAATTCCTGCAATTACTGGCATTAGGTGGCTGGCTACGCAAAGTGTTATGTGAATGGTCAGGGTGAATCACACAGCACCTGCTGGTTCGCGCTATCTTATTGAACAACCCCAGAAGCTGCTTAACCGAGCGGCAGCCAAAACGACACTTGCCTTTGTTATCAAGTTTGCAGTGTTCATGCAACACCAATCTTGTGAACAGGCTGCTTTCTTACCACTAATGTAAAAAAGCCAAGTGGCACCAAAACATCGCCTTCTATACAATAAAACTGTGCAACGTTGCACCACCAAGGCACGCCTTGCTGCTGATGAACTGTAATGAAATCATTGTGCGACTTTGAAAAACACATGTCACTGACGTCTGCCGTTCAGAAATTATTTCCCTATTTAAACTGCGTAAAGAAACAAGAAAAACAATGTAATTGTGCATTTTTTTAACAGCGGAGCTGTTTATGCCGAACGTAATCTCTCTGTCGTAGATAGCTTAGCATCTTTTGTAAGCTGTGTTTCGCATCTCGCACTGTAGTCGTTGGCTGCGTTTATCGCAGTCCTTCTCGCCTTGACACACTGCGCGGGTTGCATGAATACACGGAGCAATATGCATCCGCGCCAAGAATAATAATCGTAGGTTATTTTAATGTTCCTGAAGTGAACAGGCAGACATGCAATGCAGCATTATTCACCCTGTGCGGATGTATTATTTGATTTTATGCTATCGTTGGACCTCACTCAAATTGTAACTGAACCTACACATGTACAGGGATCCAGCTGTTCCATACTAGATTTAATATTCCTCAGCAATCACTTCATAAATGAAGACACTATATTAAGTTTAATAGATGGCATTTCTGATGACAAGATCACCTTTTGCACTATAGCCCTTCATGACACCGTTGCTCCTCAGCAAATCATCGCTTACCCTGACTACAGTAAAGCTAACGACACTAGTATACTTGATTACCTGATTAATGAATACGACTCGTTCCTGCAACTTTCACATACCAGCAGTACGGACATCGATACCTTGTGGCTCGCGTTTAAAGTGACCATATCTCAGTGTATAACCAATTACATACGAACTAGAAGAAAGAAACGTGGTAAGCGTAATCCATGGATAACTCGCGACGTTATTCATGCCAAACGTAAAGTAAACCGATTGAGAAAACTGCCGAAAACTAACCCATTCAAGTTTACGCATCACAATCTCAGCGCAGCTATCCAATTATTCAATCAAAAATTAAGACAGCCAAACAGTTCTACTTCACTAATACATTGACAAATTTTTTGAAAACTGCTCCAACTAAGTTTTGGAGCTGCATTAACCCAAAGAATCGTAACGACATCGGAGCCTCAAATGAAGAAAATAGAAACTCTGCTAACTTGTTAACGACTACTACGGCTCCGTTTACATAGAGGACGACGGCACACCACCACAAGCAGGCTCTGCTAGAAATGAGCCGCTTGAGCCGCTTACACTAACCGAAACAGGCATACTTAACCTACTTCTGAACTTAGACCCAAAGAAATCACCTGGACCTCATAGTATACCAAATGCATTCCTTCGCAGATACGCTAGCTGGATGTCCAAGTACTTATTATTAATTTTTAACTAATCACTGTTCTCAGGTGCCCTCCCTAGGGATTGGAAAACAGCTAAAGTAAAAATTATTCATAAATCAGGAAGCAAAACAGAACCCTCTAACTACGGGCCAATATCACTAACATTTACAGTCTGTAAACTACTAGAACGCATTATCTTAAAGCACATAACCAAACACCTTGAAAAGGAACAAATACTAACAGCTTGTCAGCATGTTTTTCGCACAGGAGTTTCCACGGTCACACAACTAATTGAGCTTGTTCACGATGTATCGTAAGCATTGATCATCGGAAATTTACCTAATCTTTCTAGATTTTTCAAAAGCTTTCGATCGCGTAACACATAAGAAATTAATTTGTAAACTCGAATTTATCTTGGGAAAATGACCTATTCTCGATTGGATCAAGAACTATCTTAGTAATCGCACGCAATTTGAAGAAATAAATCAGCAATATTCCATTAAATCGAGTGTCAGATCCGGCGTTCCATAAGGAAGTGTTCTGGCTCCAATTTTATTTCCTATATACATTGATGATCTGTCTTTTCATATTCCTATTAATGTAAGACTTTTTGCTGACGACTGTGTTCTGTATCAGGTAATAAATTCGTATAATGACCATCCAGCTTTGACCGACGCTTTATCATTAGTATACAAATGGTATAACGAATGTTTTGGCATGTAAAACCCCAGAAAGAAGAAGGTATAACGAATGGCAAATGACTTTGAACATTAAAAAATAGGCTACACTATCAATTACGATCAAAAAACACAGATCAGAATTCAACTACGCTATAAATAACGCCGCATTTAACGCAGTGAAGGAGTTCAAGTACCTTGGCTTAGCATTAACACACGACTTAAGGTGGAATGCCATGTTAACAACGTTACCTCGACCTCACAAAAACAATTGTCCTTTCTGAACAGACGTCTCCGACTAGCACCCCCAAACACAAAGCTACTAGCATATAACACATTTTTCTGATCATTATTACAATATGCTAATTTTGTTTAGTTTCCTTTCACTAAATGGCTCATTAACAAACTGGAAGAAGTTCAAAGGAAGGCAGGCGAAATGCGAAAACACCCGTGTACTTAGATTTAGGTGCCCGTTATAGAACCCCAGGTGGTCAAAATTTCCGGAGTCCCCCACTACGGCGTGCCTCATAATCAGATCGTGGTTTTGCACGTAAAACCCCATAATTTTTTTAAAGGAAGGCAATAAGATGTATTTACAATAAATATAGGTTAACAGACTAACCCACGTAATTGCTAAAGCAGGCCGGTATCCTTACCTTACAAAAACGAGCGAAGATTGTTCGGTTTAAAATGATGTACCAACTTATTCATAACAAATTAAAAGTAGATAGCTTAAAATACTCATCTATAACACAAACACGACCCACCCGACATAAACACACTCTATCATTAAACGAACACCCAGTTCATACGGAAAGTCATAAGCATTCCTTTTTTCCTTTAATGACGCGTGAACGGAACAAGCTGCACCCTACCATTACAAACAGCCCAACCATATCTACTTTTTTAACATTAGTCGGAAACAAATTACATGTTTCACAATTCTGACCTACCCGTGTTACCATTTATTTCTGAGCCCTTTTATTTTCTTTTATTGTATACATTATCCCCATTTATTTATAGGTTATCACCTCTTGTGTAAACGTAACTTTAATACCTTGTACTTTGTCATTGCTGATTTCCATTGTTTTTTTATGCTATTTTTTTACCTCTTTACCAGTTGTTTATTTTAAAGTTTAGTATCTTGTATTATTCTGTTATTACTGCCTACTATTCTTTACCGCTTATAATTGTCAGCTTATTTCAATAACTCTTGTTATTCCTAAGCATACTACAATTTATAACTTGTAATTATTGCTACGATTTCGTTCACCTTTGTCAATTGTCTCCCTTTTTGATTGCTCTCATTCATTTTAATACGATGTTTTGCTTTATTATTTCTGCCAACCATATGGTTTGTCATTGCTAATTGTTAATGTATTGAATGTAAATTAAATATTGTGCGAATTGTTGTTGTTATATTGTAAGACAACTATGTACACGCCCTTCTGTTATGATCCCTGATGGTATCGACAGTATTAATAATAAAATAAAATAAATAAATGCCAACTTAACATCACCTGGCATTACTTCGTATAACTTTGCATCACTTCGTATAGCCAGGACCAGCTCGGAACCGATCATATCCGCTTTGTCTTTAGCCTTGCGCCACTAGTGCAAGCTACCCCAAATTTTTTTTAATATCTAACATTGATCGTGAAAAATCATGGCGTTATTAATTTTATTTTGACCTGAAGTCACAGAGGGAAAGTTATTACAAAACTGGAGTGCTTGCTCCGCTGGGAAGAAAAGGTGGGCTTATGAACACGTCGTCTCCGTGAGTTACATCCGTCGCAAAAATTAATAGCGGGAAACGAAACGAACTTTGTGAGATTTGCTTGTCAGTCGCCGCATCCGTCTTTGAATAAAATTAGTTCTACAGCGGGCTTCGTTCAATGAGTTAGAACCCACTCATAGATTTCTTCTTCCAATACTCTCATATGCCACGAACAGGCACCAACACAGGCGCTATCGGGGGAACAGAATTTGTGAATGCAGGGAACTCTATAATCAACTGGTTCCGTGATTACTATTCACTAAAGAACATGTTCAACACCTAGTGCACAATGAAGGTCTCGGCGACCACACCGGACACTCAAGTAGAACAGAAATCGCAATGCGCTTCTGCGTCGATTCTTTAGTGCCGTGTGGGAGGGTTGACAAAAGTTCTGATTACGACGCTCTAATAACGGCCACAAATTGCAGAATATTCAGGCTCATAACGCAATGGATAGCACTTAATTAGGTATGCCGAAAAATAAAACGCCAGCGGCACATGGACGGTACGGTCACCTCATCACCCCCACATATCTCGCAAGAAGGGTAGCGAGCGATGAGTGCGACAGGCGTATCCACCCATCGACACCGAACCAGAGTCAGCACAGAACTATTAGTTGTCTTCATAATATTTATTATGTAAGGCAGAGTTACATAGGGACTACAGAAAGGTATGACTATAGTGGCTGCGAGAAGCATGCGTGTCATGCATCATCGAGACGAATTGTTCGCGCGGTATCATATTGTCACTGCTGCTTTTGCTCTTTTACTATACATCAGTGTTTGCTCCTACTATGCGTGCTATCACTAGGGAGAGAACATAGAGGATGAAAGAATGAGAGGTTAAGAGCAAGCAAGAGAGGTTAAGTTAGTGAGCACAGATCAGTGCTTTTATAGGAGGTGGTGGTGGTGTAGCAGCAAGCGGGGTTAGCCTGGCATGCATAAAAACCAATTGTTCCGTGTGAGCATCTCATACACTTTTAGCGAGAGTGTAACGAGATGTTGCCAAACTCCTTGTCTCGAAGAACGACAAGCAACAGTCGTAGAACGCCTTTCCTGGTTAATGCGGGCGCTTCAGGGAACACTACATCTTCGTAGCTCGTGTGTGTAAGGCCTTTCTTCTGCATACTATGAAGCAGCGCCTTTCTTTCCGCGGCAAACTGCGGTGAAAACCAGATAAAAAGCGCTCCTGGCTGGGATCCATAACGGTACCAGGGATGCTATGCAGGAAGGCCTGAGTTTGTCAAAGCTCGGGATCTCCGCGAGCTCTGACGATGCCCTGAGATGAATGAGCTAATTGCATCAAGACAAAATTCAGCCAACGGCACGCCTCCAGTTTCATTGGCTTATCTAGAATCACACTTGGGTTATCATCACTTACGCGATGATGGGCGATGATGACCTCATGGGCGACAGAAAAAGAATGAGTCATGTGGTCAAACCACCGGTGCCCTCCTTTCATCCTAGTGTATTCCCTGTTATCGAAAAAAATGTTATAAATATATAAATATTTATCTAAGTCATAGAAAAATGTGATATTTTAACGTATTCGAAAGAAGATCGGTTCGGGCCAGAATGTGCCAGGTCTTCACAGCTCGCATTCGACGGTGGATAGACAGAAAGAAAATGAAACAAGAGGTGAAAGGAAGAGAGGTTAACTAGATTAAATGTCCGGTTGGGTATTCTGCCCAGGGAGATGATAAGGGCAGAAAATAAGAAAACAGAAGAAAAGATAAAAATGAAAGAGCGCGTCTGTTACCCACACTGTACCTTTTCGATCGGTCCGTCGCTGTTAAAAAGCACACGCGCTTTTAAAGAAGTTCGAGCCGACCTCGGCTGGGATCAGGGACCAGGAATTCTGGCGTTCGTAATGGGACGGTTGTCAATCTTGCCGAGCGTGGTACTGAGGTTTTCTTTGCGCATTGAAACAACGAGAATCACACAGACTGGGTGCTATCGTGTCCTTGCACCGACAAACTTTACATTACGGTCTTGTGGTCATTTCGATGAGGTAGGAGTAGGCATTAGTAAGCGCTACTCCAAGCCATAGACGACAAATGAGCGTTACATCTCGTCTTGGTAAGCCATGTGAATGGCGGAGCTTTAGATGAGGATCCAGGGGGAAAAGGCGCTGGTTTGTAGTATCTACCGAATTACATTAAGCCAACGTAAGCACGCGAGCTAGGGCACGGAGCTTTCCCGCTGCATCTGTTCTTGACGTCGGGGCAGCTACGCAATAGCAATTGTCACGTGCAGATCGAGCGGCTGCGTCTGTTTACTCGTTTCCAGCGATACCACAGTGACTTGGCAGCCATTGAAAGACACTCCCATGTCTTTTCTGAACTGCCCGATGGTAAATTTCTCTTGCGTTCTCGACACGTTGTTCGCAGAGTCCATGGCGTAATGCAGAGACCAAACTCTCGAGGTGCCGCGGAACGGTAGAAGGTTGACCGTTTCTGGGGCATTTCCTGATTTATGAATTCAAGTGCTGCACGCAGGGCTCTAAGTTCGGCAGCCGTCATTGTTGTCAAGTGTGATGTCTTGAATTTATACTGAATAGATTTTGCTGGGACAAATACTGCAACTGGGGGGGGGGGCTGAACTATACACTGCATGATCCACAAATTGATGTAAATATGTACGTCACTGTGGAATTTGTGGAGTTGCAATAATTCTGCATGATTCAAAGCTGCTGACAGCATTCTTGCCTTCTTCCTCATGCCCGGAATGGTAAATATATATACGTGGTGAATGCAGAGAACCCCAGTGGTAACGAAGGCCATGTTGCAGGGACGTAATTCGATTGTAACGATGCTCCGAAAGTAGCCGGGAAACGGTTAAAACTCGTATGCAAGCCAGCTGATGGCAGTCAAGCAAAGTGGTGAAAGGGTTTCCTTGCGACATGTCGAATCTGCACCCTTAAGGCTCATTGACACTGGCCGACACGACACCGATTTTGGTCTGCCGACGGTAGGTGACAGCAGTTTACAGGACGGAAAACGCTGTGGCCAACGGTTTAAAGGAAGGAAAACGCTGTAGCCAACAGTCGGCAGACCAACATCGGTGTCGTGTCGGCCTAGTGTGAATGAGCCTTTAGAGCGTCGACTGCAGTGTATGTTGCCATAAGATGGTCACGCGCTATGATGCGAGAACACCCATGTACTTAAATTTAGGTGGACGTTAAAGAACCCCAGGTGGTCCAAATTATTCTGGAGTCCCCTACTACGGCGTGCGTCATAATCAGATCATGCTTTCGGCACGTAAAACCCCAGAATTTAATTTTTTAATTTATTAGCACAGATGCGCCACAAAATTTGCCGCCAACAAATTTGAATGCATATGCTATTGCATCAATATCTTGTTTGTGTACGAAATGTGTGGTGTCTAAGACAAATCACGGTCGGTGATGACTCCAAGGAAACGGGCTTTTTGTCATGTGCAGTTACTTTTCAGTTATGCGTATAACTTATAGCGTCATTGCTTTGAAGATATAGGCCTTTCTTGTGCAGCTATGAAGACGTTTGTGTGGCCGCTTTCTGCAGTCTCACTCGTACCTGTGGACGTGTCTCACTGGATGCCTAGATGCAGATATCATCTGCATAAATGGATATCTGGACTCTCCTTGGCAATGATCCAACAAGGCACAACAGTGCTAGGTTGAAGAGCGTGGGTCTTAGCACTCCGCCTTGCGGCACACCTTTGCTGGCTAGATGGTGGGACATCATCCCATCCTCGGTAAGCACGAAGAAGGATGAATCCTCTAAATAGCTGTGAATCCAGTGCATTGCACGGCCACTAACGCTCACATCAATAACATCGAAGATTGCTTGATCTGTTGCACGATAATGGTCCGAAAGAGGAGACGCGCCCGTGACGCGCCCCAGAAAGGCGTCGAAAGTGGCTTGCGTCGAGTGTGTAGATAGATAGCGGGCCGTTCACGGTATTGCGATGTTCCGATATTGCACTGATAACAATAAGTGGAGGTGAAGCGTATTGTCCAGTCTTCTGTGTTTGAAACGAGGAAGCGGCGTGCGCTAAAGTCCCTAGATATATATTTTTTTGCTTTCTTTAAGTAGCGACAAGCTTTGAAATACCACCGACGAATCTCATTGGGCGGCGCTCATGCCAGCAGCCATGTTCTTCCTAACACTGTTCACCCGCATTCACTTGCACGCTGCTGCAAGCAGCGTAGATAGCAGCGGTCGTTGACGGTCGCATGCTATCTAGGAAGATAATGGCGGCCGACGGAGTAGATGTCGCTACATAAAAAAGAGTAGGAAATCTAGAGACAAAAACAGATGAGCGCACCCTGCGTGCGCAGGGTGCGCTCATGGTGACATACGTGGCTTTGTCTCTACACTTTATTGTCTGCTGCTATCGCGCGTTCCGCACTCTTTTTGTTCGCTGAATGCCGCCGATCAAACTCAGGCAGCCGAGACACTCGGGGTGTCCTGCATGGCACCCCAGGTCCCAGCATTAGGCCATACTTCCCGTAAGGGGACGGTTGTTGAGTTTGTCGAGCGTGGTACAGAGCACTGTCCTTTGCAGAACGTTTTGTTTCAATTCTTGCACAAGATGTCCTCGCGGTATCAGATTGCTATAATGTCACCAGTGCAGCAGCTAGTTCAATGGGCCCGTCGTTCTCAGATGAGCATGAAGCGGGTAGTAGGAGTAACAAAGCATTTGGAAATTTTGATAACTGCCTGTTGTTCTAGAAAGAGATTGGTAAATAATATGCGAAAGGCGGTGAAGTTAACCGGACATACAATTTGCTACCCTGCACTGGGGAAGTCTAAGGGGTCGATCTTTAGCCTATTAATTGTACCCGAAGACCCCCAACCATATTGTAACCCTCACCCGGCCTCACCGTTCTGCAAATTGCACATTTGTTCTTACAGCAGAGACTCCGTGGTCCATTCCCATAGGTTACGAAGCTGGTCCGGGCTTTGGGTAGAAATGCTGTACTGGGGCCGTATTTTGTAAAGATTCATTTTAATTTTCTGTTCTTCGCTTTCTTCCTTTCTTATCATCCATCATACCGAGTGGTTGATACAGGTGATAGTGACGGCACGGCGTTGTGGGAGCCGAAAAACTAAATACGGCTCCAGAACGAACCTCTGACTGCCCAATGGATTTAAAAAAAGGAAGAAAAGTTTAACACTTCATCACCCGACTTCTTTTTTTCGCGCACCACCAATATAAAATATTTTATTATATTATTATTCTATGAAAGGGCATATACCTCTAGACATATTCTGTACGCCTCACATTCAGTTTTGTCTTTTTCCCCGCTAAGTACAAATAGAGAATGCTCATTTAATGCCTTTATGCTTTGAATTTTTGCGAAATTGTAGTAGCTGTGCAGCTCTCTCTGTGGTGAGCTTCTAGACAAGCCGGGGGTAAACTTAAAAAAGAAACAAAAAATTAATACCAGTCTGTAAAATATTCTAAACGAAGTCAGGCGCGAGCATTACCGACGGAAAAATATTCACGTGCTGGAATAAGAAAAACAAGAGCAAAAAAGTTACTATAGAAGACACGTTTCTTCCGGTCCAGCTATTTTTGCCAGGGCAACGAGAAGAAGTTGGCAAAACACTGAATGTGCCAATGAGGAAGGAAGAGCTTTTCTCACGCCCCCAAAATATAAGCAAAGTCTTTTTGAATAAGGAAGACGAGGTGGCACTAATCACTTCCAGGCTTCAGACCTTAAAATTGTAAGGCGCCAGATCATTAAGGAAACAGTCAACTCTCGCAGGTAAGAAAAAAAAAGTCGCAGTTTCGCCCGAAAGGGGAAACATCAGTTGCGATGGCAAATTAGTAGAGAGCTATACAGAATAACGATAGTAGTTTTATCGGCTGTATAAACTTGTACACATTCGCTAACTAACTGAATTAACAAGCATGGTGTCAGCGCGCACAAGCAAACATGAATAGATCACACTCGATGACCGCAGACAACCGCTGTCAAAACGCTGGCATGAGCAAGCGCGGCGGCAGCAGTGAGCAAAGGTTCGTGTGGTCTATTGCTTCAAAGGAAACTGAGCGGCGAAAGCACAGCGCATACACAGGTAGGAGTCGTGTGCAGATCGCTTTTAAGGTATACGGTGCTGCGACCGCCCGCAGCCGCGTAAAGTACAAGTGCGCAGTTGCTGGCAGAGTAGAAGCCGCACCACCTCCCTCCCTCGCTGCCTTCCCGCTTTCCTCCTTTGACGTGCTAGTCTTCAGTTCCCCTTGCTCCCGGTCACAAGATACGCAGTTGGTGCCGCAGTACAACGTCGCCTCCCCTCCCTCTCGTCCCCCCACGGCCTTTTGCGCGACGGAAGGTGTCGCGTTTGCTGTCCGCCGTGCGTTCGCTCTCCGTGAAAGCGTGCGTCCCTCACGCACTTTCACTCGCACATAGAGCATACGACGCGCGGCGACAATTTGATCACCCTTGGACTATATACGGAACCTCACGGTGACGGCGACGACCACGGCAGAAATCCGCTTGGAGTGTCCATATAAAGGCTATCGCAATAAAAACTAATTCACTGGCTATGATTCGCTGGTTATGATTCGCTGATTATCTGCACTAGCATGCTCCAGTAGATCGCCCATGTAGCATCGGCGGATACGTTGGAAAACGGAGTGTGCGTATTGGGCATCTACATGGCCCAACAAGCATTAGCTATTCACTAGAGCAAGTTGTGGCGGTTTACCTTTAGAACGCATTTTAATGCGTAAGCATCTTTCCGTGAGTACTCCGGAGAAAACGTGTCTGTTCCGTAACGCCTTGTAACTCGGAAATAAACGCGTAATTGGTCAAGACATTTAATCGTTATGGTAGTGTAACTGGAGATGTCTGGTAGCTTTAGAATCCATAAAAAACGAGAAAAAAAAACTGGTCACATCGTTGTCGCCTCGACATAGTCGTTTGATGCAATAAAAAAGCAAAAAATGATACTCGCAAGAATGATAGTTGGCAGAAGCAACAAAGAGAACAGCGACAGGAACTAGGAGATAATCAAGAGGAAGAAGAGGAAAGGAGGTGTTCAGAATCAGATCAGAAACGATGGTATAGGGCAATACTCCATAAAAAAACTGGTCACGTCGCCGTCGCTTTGACTTGGTGATTTGATGCAACAAAAAAGTACAAAATGAAGCAGCTCCCAGCATCCAGAGAAGAAATGCAGGTTGTCTGATTCAGATTAAAACATTGTAGAGGACGCAGCAAATGATTATTATGATCGCTGTGATTGTATGGCATGGCATTGGGTTTGAAGCATTATGATATGGTCTAAACAGAATAGACATGATAAACAACAAGAAATGCTACAGAAATTCTGAGAATTGCCTACGAATGCGTAAGCATTCTTTGGCCCACAAAAAGCAATGGCGAGACATGCATAAGCGAGCAACATGAGTAGGCATAAAGCGAAGTAACAACCGAGCCAAAGAGTGCTTACGCTTAGAAGACTCAGAAATTTAACTCCGAAATTCTGTAGCATTTTTTTTTCTTCTAGAGTTCATTTGAGCTGCAGTTTCGTGCATGGGAGCTGAATATCAGAAAGCAAAAAAAAGCGTGGCACAATATATGTTATTTGCCGCGAAGATCTGCTCCTTCAGTAGCGCAGAAATAACACAAGCCCTGGATCTCTGAAGCTGGTCGCAAACTGAGCTGCTGTTGTCACATTGAAAATCACAGTATCCTTTCCGCCGTTTAGATGTTGCAAAGAGAGCGTACATGTGTAGACAATCTTTTTATAAATTTCTAGAGGGCCATCGAAAAGAACACCAAAATAGCAATATCCAGCACAAAGCCAATGACGACGATGTTAACGATAACCAGTACAACGTGAGCAATGACTGCACGAGGACGATGACATGATGACCATGACGGCCTATGACGGCACGATAACCATGATAACGATGACAAAACAACGATTGTGATGAAGACGTCGAAGACAGTAGGAAGGCTCAGACGCCTCGGATTTGGTATGGAATAATCGATGAGGACGAATTAAGGTGTCTTTTCTGGCGTTTTTTTTTCTGTCGGGAAAACACGATGACACTTAACAAGATCATGCCTATAGAGTGCCACGAAAATTGTATGAAAAGTACCCTTAGCGTACATCTATGGTAGCGAACAAAAATGTTTCAGAAGCCGCCTCTTCGATTTTAACGGTCTGCTGAGGTAGTTATATCAACCTCAGGAAGCCTATCTACGCGCGCACGATATAAAGTTTTTTTAACTCAACCTAGCCGAACATGCGCTACTCCATTTTGCATGTATTTTTCAACCACCACAATCTGCCGAGGGAAACATCGGAACTCAATATTCCCTGTATCCGATTTCATGCCACGCGCCGTGCGAGTGAACGCCCCGTAATAACACGCATCTCAGCTCCACCGAGCGACATGGGGTGGCCAGTGACGTCCACATCAACCGTGCCAATCAATACCCAACCAAGGAGACATATAATTCGGATCAATACAGCGACAAGAGTAAACAGCGTATGCTGCTTGACAGGAAAGCAAAGCGCATTAAACTTCCGCCATCGTAACACAAACCAAAACTTATGACGGTTTCGATTGGCCCCGTCCGTGGCTTAATACTACCGCGTCCGTGGCGCAAGCGCGGCAAGTGGTTGAGCCAGCGACAATGGCTCTCGCGGGAGCCATGTACAACGACGTGCAGCCCATATGTCAAGATGCGTTCTAAAATTCCCCCTTTGTGTATGTTCAGCGCGGAGCACGCTTTTCCGAGATGACACGTCCGCGGAGCCATTGCGGTCCGCCAAATTACACCCCCGCGCGTTCTATAAGAACACGTGTCTACCGGCCATTGCGTGGTTGTGCCATCGCCTGCCCTCTTGACGCTGTGGGCCCTTCTTCATCCCCTGAGCACGCTGCTTTGGTCTTCCCGTGTGCGCCAAGGTGTTTGATGTCCGCTCGCCGGTCACGACTTTTGTCTCCCTCCAGGAGTATTGTTATTGTTGGTGGCGTTGACACGTTTGCTCGTTGACACGTTTGCTCGTTGCACAACCTCCTTGCGATGCTCATCACTCTCCTTTTTATTGCGCGCAGGTACGTCGTGTCATTTTCTCTGGATATTTACCTATATAGCAACCAAATTATTTAAACTAATAAACGGAAACAAAGAATGGTGAATTATAAACATAGCTAACAGAGTAGAGATGGGTCGCTCAGGAGCGAGCCGGATCTTGTGAACGGCTCTTTCTTAAAGAGCGAGTGAGGCGTGGTTCAGTGTATACACTCTTAGCACGGTAACGTTATGTTAACCTATAATTGCGAGTAGCTTATAACATAAAGGTTACTCGATGACTAAAAAAATTGATCTTTGTGTTTTAGTGAATTTCCGTCGCGGCTAGAGGTTACATGTGCCGAAGCGTCTATTTTAAAGGTTACTGCAACGCCAAATGTCTTGTAACCTTTAGGTTGTAACCTCTAAACGAGTTGGCATTCGTAGCTTAGGGGACCTACAGTATGGATTGGAAGTTTACTTATTATTGTGTCATATTGCGATCCTGATGTGGTGTTTTTAGCCGGGTCTAATCTATTAAATATGTTGTGCGGCCGAGGGAATGAGGCAGGTTGGACTAAATTATTATTTTATTGACACCAGTGGGGATCTTTGGTTTCGCAATGTAAAAAATAATTTAAATCTTGCACGAGCGTATGCTCAAGAGAGACAGCAGCAATTCATTCGTCACTGATCTCTACCGCATACGTGCCATTATAAACTAAAAGGAAGCCACAGAAACAGTGAACATACATTGGAGAATATTGTGGCAAACGATCTTGTGGCTTGAATTATCACTACGGTTCAATGTGATGGAGAGCCCCCCGCTACCGCTGCAGGCATTTTAGGCTGTGGTATAAAACATAGACTTGTGTACCTGCACAAAAACTAAAAGCAGATGCATTATGGTGATTGAATGTATATTTGTACACAACCATTTCTTTTTATTATTTCCTTGTGTATCAATGCTCCCTTTATGCGCGTTTGTTTTATATTCTCCTGAAACGCGACACCCACTAACAGCGCGCGCACACTGAAGGCCGCACGTGGGCGCACGCTAGAGTACTGTAAAAGCTCGACGACCTACAACATCAAAGCGTAGAGCAGGTCGAATAACTAATCTGTCGGGCGAGAAAGATGCTTCGTAATCAGACTTACTTGTACACTGCAACTGAGGCCACCGCGCTTTCTTTTTCTTCTTTTCTTTCTTTTTTGTATTTTTAACGTATTAGAGGGAGTGGTTCCTAAATTACAGCAAATGTTGGGTTCATTAGAAAACGCCAGACACGCACCAATTTTGCCCGCTCACTAACATGCGAGAAAGACACCGTTTCATTCACATGACAGCGGCCGACAGCCGCTCCAGTAAGGTCTCGTGTAGAGAGAGGAACGTGCGCTCGCGGTGGGAGGCCACAATGACGGCCGGCCAAATGAGCAGGGAGAAAACATACAAATACAAACGAACAGCAACACCTGAAACATTACAATATTAGCGTCTGGATATATATGGTCCTGTGATACTTTGACGGAACTGTAGTTTGATTATTATCTTTAGTTTTTCTAGATGCGGGTCGTAATCAAACGCGCTTCAGCTTCAGCCAAACATGAGCGCTGTCTTATCTCCTTCAGATTGCGCAGCTCTCGCGATGCATGCCGGGAAGAGTATCGCCGGTGCTGTCGTTTTGAAATGGTCGTGTCGCGCTTTGTTTGATCGCTTTAAGCACGTTTTTCCGCTCTCGGATTTGGTGGCGTGCGCTTACCAAGTGTGTTGTGTGTCTGAGTCACTCGTGACGGGTGGTACAGTTACTAAAAAGACTCCTAAAGGCGCACGTGCCGCTGAAAAGAAGCCATGACGCCATGCGTGGAGCAGGGACATGTTTGGCGTGCTGCGTGGCCGCTGCGACGAGACGCATTGCCGATGGCCAATGGTAAAAGTTCTTCGCTTACCTGGGTGTGGTGAGCATCGGTTGTGTTGTGACTGCTGTGATGAATGCCGAAGACAGCAATAAGTGTGACCTAGGTAAGCAATGCTTCCTGTTCAACTATTTATTTGCTGGTGTGTGTCTGTCGTAAATTTCACCGTCAATTCATGCTCATGCTCACACTATTCAGTTTTATTGAAGAGAACTACTTGCTCGCTTCACAAACACTGTCGTTTTAATATTCTTTATCACTATGAGTCACCGTGTTGGTTATTCTTAAATCTCAAGTTTATGTTGCACTTATGTGCGGACGCACAACATTCACCTCATGCAAGGAACTGGTGTTTTGTGCTGATATTCAGTTTGTAATCACTTGATATTGCGTTTTGACTGTTAAACTGTCACATTATTGCAGTGTTGTCTCTTGTACTTGTACTGGAGGGGAGTACGAACTGACTTGAGAATTCATTTTTCTTCAGTTTTTTCATCTTTAATTTTTATTGTTACCGACATTTCCTAGATAGAAGAGTATATTCACCTTAGGCGTGTTTAATTATTTGTTCTGTAGTAGTTTTTCATCTGTTTGTGGTCTTTCATTACATGGTAATAGCTGTTTTTTGCAGGGCGGCGCTAACAAGCAACTACGAGATTGTAAGATTACTTTTCTGTCGTTGTAGGCTCCACTACACAGCAAGGAGATCGGAGAATTAGCAACTGACATACTAGCACCAAAGAGACATGATTGTGCTCGCAACAGGGATGAGATCGTCCTCCTCGTGGAAGTCTAAAATTTATATGTATTTGTATTTGAACATATTGTACACGAACCTTCAACATTTCTCTTTTTTTGCCCAATTCCTCGTGATGCCGTAGAAATTTGTGCTGCTATGGAGCGCTGTACTCAGAGGTTTTTTCATTATTGCTTCATGGTCGTGAAGAAGAAAACAGACCAAGGCAAAATGTATTTTTGCTTGTGAAGGGAAAGCTTTGAGTTACCTTGTTTTGTATATGCAAATAAAGTAATCACGACATTTTCACTGTGTCAGCTTTCCTTCTCACAGCTGCTACTCACATCATTTCCAGAATGTGGGTGCTGCCTGTCTCATACTTCTATAATTTTTTTTCGATGCAAGAGATGTTGCATGCTGAAATGCGTATTCATTCTGAAATGTGCCGCCTTTTCAGATATACTTTCCACTTATGCAAAATATAATTATTAGAAATCTCACTATCATGGGATGACGACATGATACTTTTTGCAAAAAACTTTTAACATGGTCCGCAGCAAAGAAAAATGTTACGGGACGAACCTTTATACAATGCCAGTATACAAAAGCAACATACTGTGTATTTGATCAATTATTTTGTGTTTTGCACATTTAATCCAAAATTACCAATTATGTGCCAGATTGTTTCAAAAGGTACAACCGCATTGTGCATTCTATACTAATTCCTGCAAGCTGCCTTGTGTAAATGACCTGCGCTGTAAAATAGCAAGGTGGCAAAGGTTTATACGTTGTTAACCAGTCTGTCCATGAATATTAAAAAAAAGATAATTTGAGACAAAATGTTGATTACTGCTGAACAAGTTTCATAGTCATCGCAACAGAATTTCAATAATCATCATTAGTACGAATGGCGCCAATGTTTGACTGATTAGCATGTAAATAAACAATCGTGGTTAACGGCAGAGCTGGTCAATCAGCACTCCATATCCGGTTGCTGGAAGCATTCTGCCACAGAATAGTCTCAAAAACACATACTGCGAACATGCCATAAAATGCATTGCCGTTGCATGTTGTGCAGAAAGAATAACTAAAACAGCAACGCACTTCATTGCACATTCAATTTCTCTAAATTGGTGCCAGGCACAATTATGGCAAATCGGTATTCTTTCAGTACTGGCTGCCTTCAATATGCAATTACATGTCCCCAAAGAAATGAAAAAAGCTAATTAGTAAAATTTTGTCCCAAAATGTATTGACTATCGTGCAGATGCTGTCTGTCGCCGCTATGAAGTTTTCACAGCAATAAATTGTCATTTTGTCTTTAGTCCTGAATATTTTTTAGTTTTCGACAATGAGTCATGTCCAAGAAATTAGGGCATAACCCCTGCGGCCATTTTTAGGAACCTTTTTTTTGTAATCTTTCGTATAGGCATCCATTCTTGCACGTTGTCACCCGCGCGTCCTTCCGCGCATGCACATGAATTTTGCACATTGCTCTTTCGGCCACCCATTGAACTTCACTGCAGGGCACTAGCGTAACTCACTGAGCAGCGTTTTCAGAAAAATTGTATGCCCTTTATTAAAGGTTACTTAAATAAAGGTTACTGTGTAACTTTTCTTTGTAGGTGCACAAATTTGTGAGAATATACCCCTTTAGTAAACGTTACCGTGCTAAGAGTGTAAGTTAGCGGCGGTTCTTTTGGAGAAAGAGAGCCGGTTCTCTCTCGTTCAGTGAGCCGTGCCGAACCGTTCCGTCAGAGCCGGGTCTTCTGCTGGGTGTGACTTCCGCGCCATCTATTAGCGTTGCGAGAAAGCAACTGCCCTCCCGCCTTTCCTCGTAAGAGTCGCCTCCGCCCCCTGGCCTTCGGCTGTCTTCTGAGCCGCTGTTTTTGAAGAACGAGTGAGTCGTGGTTCAAGTGAGTGGCGGTTCTTTCGGAGAGTGGAAGCCGATTATCTCTCATTCAGTGAGCCGTTATGAGCCGTGCCGAACCATTCCGCCTAGAGATGGGTCGCTCAGGAGCCAGCCGGATTTTTTGACGCTCAAAAAGAGCAAGTGAGCCATGGCTCCGTAAGTGAGCGGCTGTTCTTTCGGAGAGAGGAAGCCGGTTCTCTCTCGTTCAGTGAGCCGTGCCGAACCGTTCCGTCAGAGCCAGGTCGGCCGGGTCTTCTGCTGGGTTTCGAGGTTTCGTTTTCTGACCGACGAGTGGTGGCCGACGTGGGCAGATTGGCGCTATTCGTATTCGCTCGCCGTGTGTGTGGTGTGCGCAGCAGTTCCTTTGGTTTTTTGTGTGTCCTATGATGTGGCACCGAAGGACGAAGTAAAGTAGCCTTAATTAACAAAGGATGGTACCGTTCGTTGCCTGCTGCTGTTCGAACGATGTCTTACGACTCTCAGCGATCGCACATCGTGCGCTTGTGAAACTACACTTCGGAGATGGTCTTCCGTGTCTTTAAAGACAGGTGAACGTACAGTTTACGTCCTGGTCTACATTTGTGTCAATTAGTGTAGTCATGAAAATGTCGCCCATGGCATCCACTTCTGTGCAGTTTCGGAGCGTGTATCATGATCATGTCAATAAAATCAGGCAAATGATCTGTTGTGCTGTAATAGAACTTCATTCTTTTTTTTTTCGCTTTTGTCCTGGCGCATGATGACATGATCACCAGTATAGCGCGTGCGCTCAAGAGAAAGAAAAACGAAAAAAAAAGTTTAAAAAGGAAAGGTACGTGCGGCAGTTTTGTGGATCTTTCATATGATTTTTGTATTGTACTTGAAGAAGTCATTTCGACATTCATTTTGCATGGCGTTACAGCCTAAACATATTATTGCGAGAATGCGTGTGTGAATAAATGAATAAATTTGAAAGAATATGTACAATAATTTTGTGTTCTTATTTTGACCAAAGTTGACTTTAAAGTGCCACAAAAACAGAAAAGCTCCTGTAATGACAATGAAGTTACACATTCTTTTTCTGAAAAAAGTACGTCCCATTCTGCCTGTTACAGCATCATGAGCATTTTATCCCCAATATCAGGAAAGAAAGTTTCATTACAACTAAAATTCACGCTTTTAAATAATGTGAAAATATTCTCTAAACATAGCGAAAATACCAATAACACGGTTATTCAATTATGCATATATCGTTTTTTTCAAAGCCAAATATCTATAGAATATGCATAACATAGGTTACACATTTAAGTGAACCGGTGAACCGTTCAAATGAACCGGTTCATTTCAGTGAGCTGAGCCGTTCCGAGCCGCTCACTGAAGTGAGCCGTTTTGCCCGTCTCTATAATAGAGTATATGTGACGTTTACAGAGCAATACAGACCATGGAATCACCTTTGAAATCACAGCGTCTATTCTACGCAGTTGGGATCACTGTCTGCCTGTCTGTGTGTCTGTCTGTAGATGGACGGATGAATGGTCGGACGAACGGACGTATGTGCGTATGTATGTTTGTATGCATGCATGCATTCATGCATGCATGCATGTATGTATGTATGTATGTATGCATGCATGCATGCACGTATGTATGTATGCATGTATGCATGTAGATATGTATGTACGTACGTACGTATGTAGCTATCCATCCTGCAAGTGCGACTAGTGCACGGAAGCTTGTGTGCTTAATTTTTTAGCATTATTACTGTAACTTTATTTCGAAATGTTGTTTCTTATCACTTGAATATTCTTCGACCCGAGTTTTATTGCCAATAAAAAAAATACTTTTATATACGTGTGTCGTAGTCTTTTGCATGCTTTCCGCACTGCAAAAAGTGATCTCAACGCACACTGCACGTATACACTCAAGTGAATAAAAATGCTGGTATAGCCGCTCGATATGTCTGCAGTTATATTGCACTTGCACTTATTTTTCAACGCTCGATGTACAAGTGCGGACAAAGCAAACCATGCGTAATAAACATAGTTTAGGCAATTATCCAGAAATGCACAGATGACCTTCGCCACTCCTCCGAAGACTGGAAAGTTTGTGAAAGCCTTTGGGTTGCCCAAGTAGCTGTCTAGTTCGAATGTTCTTTTTTTTCTGTCTGCTTCCTGTCTTTGCAAGGAGACAGTTTCTTTGTCATCTTTTATCTTCCCGCTTCACCTGAGCTATCTGCATCCATAGAGGCAAAAGGTGGCGTAGGCCATTTTTATGGCTCTTATGGTCTCCCCGTCGACAAACACAATTACGTTTGAGGTAAATCTGTGTCGGTCTACAGCAAGGAAGTCCTTATCTCAGCTGAAGGCATAAGGAGACGTACGCCACTGAGGTGTTTGTAGTTCGTGAGCGGTTGTTGAGCTAAAAGGTGCACTAAATTATAGCTAATAACTGCTACCCAGGTCAGGAATTGGTGGTTGCGTCCACACAGGCTGCTCTGAAAACATTAGTGGACACGCTGGATCGCAAAAAAAAGTCTGTTAGCACTGCCATTCAGAAACGGAATGGCTAAAGGAGGTGAAAGGGTCAGGAAAAGCAAGCGTGCGTAACTTTTCGGTGTCTCCACTGCGAGTGTGCCACGTCGATAAGGAAGAAAAGAAAACGTATGAATAATACTGCTCTTGTTTTCACTTGACTAACAACAGGAGATGTGTTTTGTCGTACTTTTTATTGCCAGCTGGCTGCTTATATGTGTTCGAAAAATCATCGCTCCAGATATTTTGTTCCATTGCTTGAGCGACGTCGGATAACCGTGCCATGGCATAACGTTACATGGGGCACAGTCGTGCGGTAATGACTCTCCCAGGTGGTTCGACATAAAAAAGGTTTCGATAACAAAGCTCAAGACGCAAGCCATTGTGTCTTAGCAGTGGGCCTGTTCCCTATGATGCATGTCAGTCTTCACACGTCTTTCATGATTATGCTAAATTTAGGGCTGACTAACTATGGGCCAAATTTCAGAGATTTTAGTTGTTAAGGGCTGTTTTGATTGGCCGACCATGTTTGGTAATTATATGTCCCGCATCATGGCTGAACTTCGTCTGCCCCAAACGAGCAGTCCTAGCGTAAAAAGCGTTGCTTTTTTCTTTTGTAAATACAGGGCGGATTTTTTTCTTATTGCACACCGAAGTGCAACAAAACACAGCTGCAGGCACGCCTCCCTACACAGGAACACAGTGACCACCCTGGTACGATCAGTTGCTTAATAGTATACTGAACTTTTCTTCTCTCCCGCTACTCATCTCTTAGCCCCATTTCCCACTTCTCAAGTGCGGGGTGCCAAGTCGTTTCATCCTGGTTAACTTCCCTCCTTTCTTTAATCACCCCTCTCTCTCTCTTGCCGCCGAGATTGGTTACAAAAATGAAAACTATTCTCTCTCAAAAATAAAAAGAAAATCAGAGCCCTTCCACCCTGTGAAGAGGGAAATCCAGCGAACCTGGCGTTCTGCTGGCATTTGCTATGTTGCGGTTTAGCTATATTGGGGATTTGCTATGTTGAATTTAGCTACAAAACGGTAAACCGACCCCTTCGCTACGTACTCGGGAAAGAGGCTTCGGTGCTGGCTCCGAGTAGCACAATGGGGTATTTTTTAACACTTAGACGATGGCTATACAATGCCTGGCTCTGAAAGAACCGGCTCAGCGTCTACGGGTAACGGCGTTCCCAGCGCGTTCCTCACTCTTGTGTACCATGTTCCCAGACAAGAGTCCTTGAGCAAAGCTATATACAACAAACGCTAACGCGAACTCCTAAATTACTCAATACTATAAAAACGGAAGACTCGAATACCCACCCCCTCACAAAGCCTTAACTAAAAACCAGCAGGCAACGTGGAGGCAACTCCAAACACACACCTTCCCCAACCCGTACAAACTATGCATAGTCTACCCAGGGATACACTCCCCCGAATGTACGCTATGCGAGGCCGACAAAGCCGATTTAGCACACATCTTGCATGAATGCCCTGAGCTCAAGCCTAGAGCCGAATGGCAGCTATCCAACCGAGAGCAGTGGGAGGCTGCGGTGAGCAGCTCGGAACCTGCGGTTCAACTGCAGGCCGTGACCTAGGCTTTAGAAGTCGCCGTAAGACACGGTCTGACGACCACCTCACGAAGCCATCAAGACT
The DNA here is from genome assembly GCF_013339745.2 of Dermacentor silvarum. Classification (NCBI taxonomy): domain Eukaryota; kingdom Metazoa; phylum Arthropoda; class Arachnida; order Ixodida; family Ixodidae; genus Dermacentor; species Dermacentor silvarum. Next base: position 156,046,506 of record NC_051154.1, read on the forward strand.
TCCCACATGTAATCGCATAAATAATTTTCTGTTGACGATTTAAAGTTTTTACCACCCACCAGCACTCTCACATCCCACTCCTCCGTTGACCTACGTTTTTCGTATACAGGCGGGATCCCGGAGAGAGCCGGCGGCACAGCCGGCCGAGGCCGGCAGGGCTGCGTGCATGCGCCGCAGTCGGAGAGCGTGCACACACGCGCACCGTCATGCGTGGCAGCCGCCTATCTCTCCCCCGCCATCGGGCCGTCGCGCCGCGCCCTTTTCGCATTCCTTCCATTTATCAGCGGCCCTGTCAATAGACGAGAAAACGATCGCCAGAAGGCGCTACTGCGCCTCCTGACAGCGCCCCCAATGTAGAAATGTCAAGCAGCGCGGTCGCGCCGTGGTGCAGTCCCCGCTTTGTTTACATTGTTTCGCCCGCGCTTTCTTTCGCTGCTCGTGCTCACGGCGCTCCGTTTTCGACGGCGGCAGATCACGTGCTTGCTGAACAGCGATGCAAAGACTGGAATGCGGTTTCAAGAAGGTTGCCGACGCCGACAGCTTTTTTCATGGCGGCAACCTCAAGAAAGGGGAGCGTCTGCTTCCACATGTGTATGGCGTTGAACAAATTGCGGGCGGTGATGTGACAGGGAAAGCGAAGTGCGTGTCGGAGGTGTCCAACAAGATTCTATACGACATCGAGTTAGAGGTACACACCGAGTTCATTAATTTAGTCACTTTTATTTCGCTATGGTGCAGTCACAAAGCGGTCATGCATGCTTGCAGTCATGTGCCGACGGTGATGATTGCGGTTGGTTTCGTTGGTCGCTGGGCGCGAACACACGGCTCATTTTGGCTCCCAGGGAGTTGCATCCGCACTGTCAGCACAGAAAGAACACATGCATTAGGCACTAATAATCCAATAAAATTAATTAACGATGTAAGTACTACATATGCGCATAATGCCTTATATCATGCTGTATAAATATTTAATGTATATCATGCCTTATTCAATGCAGATGTTAGAATCGTGGCAACTCATTGCATTAGTGAGCAAGGTCACTGCTCATGAGAAATCGCTAGTACAAACTGCTCCGCGAAATGAACCCAAATCACGGTAATCGGCGTTTACCTTGGGACTATAGCACGAATCTACTTCCTCGTCAAAGCAAATCTACTTTCTCGTTGAGCGAATTTCTCGTTGAGCGAAGTAAGCTCACATCGATGGCCTGCTACATGAAACGAAGATTCTTGGCAGGAAGAGTGAAACAGGAAGAACGTGCAAGGCGGCTATTACTTTAAAGCATGCTTGGATATTGTGAACCTAGACAGCATGGCTAAGCAACAAACATAATGCGCACGTCTCGGGCAGCTGCTTCCCGATCTGCCGCTCACCGACGCACGCGATGACCGCAGCTTGCATTGAATACGGATTGCCATCACACAAAATAGTAGTAGCGCGCGGACGCTTTTGTTGCCTGCACAACTAGCAATTTAAGTTGCAGCGTTTCGAAAAGGAATATAATTCTCTTGAGCTCGTCCTTGCCGATCGCGAGTGAGCGAACAGTACAATCAATTAAATTCGGAGGTTTTACGTGCCAAAACCACGATATCATTAAGAGGCACGCAGTAATGAAGGGTCTCAGGAATAATTTTGACCACCGGGGGTTCTTTAACGTGCACAAGAATCAAAGTACGTGGTAATAAGTCTATTCTTGCATTTTGCCCCCATTGAAATACGGCCGCCGTGGCCTGGAATTGAGCTCGCGTCGAGCTTAGCGGCGCAACACGTATGCATTCACCGATAATCTAACACGGCGGATGTCACTGTACCATTCAAGTACGCGACACGTCTTAACAAACAGCCATGTGCTAAATACAGGCATATTACTAATGCGTTTTTACCGAGCGGCCATGATATTACACGCGAATGCCAAAGTACGTGACTTACTTGACTCGGCGCAGTGCAGTTATCCACGCTTGTCATCTGTCCTTCTCGTACCACCTCTCCGGAATTCTGTAGGACTTCACGGGCGGCTTTCGACCTTTGGAGGCTCTTGTGGCAATCAACAACGCAGCAGTATTGCGTGCCACCTTTCCTGGTTGATGAGGTCGCGCTCGCCGTCGCGAAATGACCGCGCACGATCGCTCGCGCCGTAGAGAACACGGGCGCGCGCTGGCCCAGCGACGACCTTCGACACTTCCATCCTTCCGCCAGGGGAGTATTCGGCACTGGTGCCACGCGGGCAAGCTTAAGGTTGCCTCGTCTAAAGACGCACGCGGAGCAGCCGGAGGGGCGAGGGAAAGCGCGCGCGTCAGCAGCCGAGGCGCGCCGCCTGTCTAGCCTCGCTAGCCTCCCAGCAGGGCTCAACTCTAGTCGGGCGCAGCTTCCAGCAGGCTTGTCGCGCTAGCCTCGCAGCCGGGCCCAACTCTACTGAGGAGGGAACACGGCATTAAGCCCAGACCACACGTACGCTTGCGGACGCGCGCACGCTCGCGTCCGCGCGCCCACGCATGCGCAGACGGTGTGGCACGGCTCTTACGCGTCGAAACGCGGCGCGTAAGAGCCGCGTTTCGCATAAGAAACAAGCCGTAAAGAAATAATTTTAGCGGTAAGCAGGGCACCTGGCGGCAAGCAGCGATGAAGTCTAGCCCACCTGGATCACCCGGAAGCGAGGGCCGCCTGGCTGCCTATCGCTGCCGGCAGGCATCAACTGCTAGCGCGATTCTCTGCGACTCGGGTCTCTCATTCACTTTCGCTGCGAGCGCTGCTTCTGGGAGATCCGCGTACTCAGTGCACTATTTTGCCGTGGCACGTGTGACAAACAGCACAACGCGGAATACCAAGGAAGTGCTGCGCTCAAGAATGCGGAAACGTCATCGTGGGGCGAGAAATGTCATGCCATTCCTTTCCGGGGAACGTTATACCCCGCAGGATACGCATACGAGCTGCGCTAAGATGGCGTCCGAGCTGGTTTCCTTCAAAGAGGGATTTCGTTGGTTCGTTTCTGCCTTGTTTACTTCTTGCGGGCGTATTATAACCACGTGTGTTTTTAAATTTTTTTTAAAGGTGCGGCCACGATAAAGTTCGCCCCAAGTCATAATGCCCGTAGCCACTATTAGGAGTTGGAGCGCTGCAATAGAATACGTGCTGTCGCCCGGACCACAAAGGTTGGAATGACCACATAAGAACTGCCGCTGTCAAGCAGCACACCTGGGAGAGGTAGTCGGCAATGCCGCCGTCCTCGCGTACGCGTTTCACATCATTAGGTGAGTGATTAGTAGACCGAGCCGGCGCCGCGGATGTCGTCTTTCCGTATCTACACTTATAATCCCGTTTCACATAGGTTCCGTGTAGTAAGTGGAAAATTGTTGCGGATATGTCCCACTTGCATAGGGGAACCTGTGAGGAATAAGAATAAGAGAAAATACATTTTGTACTGAGGTCTACATATTGAAAATAGAACACGGAAAGTCAAATTTCTGTGGGCGGCCACACTATCAGCTCTACTAGCCATGATCGTGATTTGGCTTTTTAATGTTCGGTTTTTTTTTTTCACATGCGTAGTCATGGGACACGTCCCAAACACCAGCGTAACCTCACATCGATTTTCTTGATTATGTAAAGCAAATCGTCATTTCCTATAGTGATTTCTGAGCAGCACTAGTAATGACGAATTACTGGGCCTCATTTGTGCCGCCTCGGCCTCATTTATTTTTATTTATTTTTTCTTCACATCACACCAGGTTTCCGGATGGCCTAAAGTTTCCACGTCAGTCAGCTTCTATTCTTAGAGGCCAGACGTCAACTTTTGCGACCATTATTAACCGCGTTATGCATCTTAGCTGTCTCCAAAGTGGCGCTAGTCATAGGACTTCTGCTAAGCAGACATGGCTTCTCTACTGCTAAAATTAAATTCCACAATTGCAACATGTGCTTTAAGTGAATAATGAAAAAGTTTATTAGTTCATCTTTTCAATTAGCCCCTCGAGCATTGCGATTTGCTGTGCACTTAACGTCCGTCAGTCTTTCCAGGTAATAATCTACCTGAGACAGGCCGAATTGCGGTATATTCTCCATGGATTAAAAAAAATGGTTCGCGAAAAAACGGAAAATAAAGTTTGTTGAAAACAGGAGTAATGTCTTCTGCGCACTGCGGTTGAATCTCTATCCTGAACACACTCAACACACCAGCAGCAGCCTGGATCGGGAGCAGCATCCCCAACAGCAGTATTATAAGCAGAGAAGCAGCCGCAATCGACGACGGCGGGTTGTCGTCGCCTCAAATGCCAGTAATTGCAAAGACGCAGATCCCCCAGCAATTTTTCTCTTTTATTGGCTACTACGATCCAGTACGTTTTTGGTTGCAACTCTTAAATACTTGTAACAAAGTTTTTTACACAGATCTCTAATATTCAGGAAGGTATAAGTCCTGACGGCAGCTGTCGCTGCACGTAATAAAAGTAAACAATTATACCTATGTTGCTTTTTTGGCATACTAGAGCTCCCGTATAATCAAAATATTGACGAAAAAAATAACGAGAGTCTAGAGCAGCTCAACGCTTGAAATGCAGCTTACTGCCTTCTCTTTTTCCCTCTTACGAAGCTGTCCTCCGTCGCTCGTAGCACTTGGCTGAACGTTGAATGTTTGTTCACAAAGAAATGCGTGGGGTCAAGACGCTGGTTTGGAGTGGCGTGCTTGACATTTGGACAGCCGCGGCTGTCCACTTGAAGCGGAGTGCACGTAGGGGTAAGAGAGGTAAGAGAGGTGGTTTGAGGAATGAAGGTGGTCCTCCCTCGAATCGGTGTTGTTGTTTGGAATGCGCCTGAGTATGGACAGCTTGGCACAGTTGAGATGGCTGGCTCTTCCGTTAGCTTAAGAATCACGGATTCGAGGGAGAGAGAGCGTGCGACGTGAGCAGTGATCATTCAGTGCGTTTAAGCGACCTCTAGGTGAAAGAAGGCTGAGAAAAATAAAAAATGATAAATGAAAGAAAAATCGCGAATGCCACACGTGCTTAGAAAAGAAGTGTAGAAGAAAACCTATAACGAAAGACGCACGCGTTCACGACTGCAATCAAATAAGAAAAAGAACAAGATTGATGATTATTGACCCGAAGAAATAGCTTTATGCTCGTTCGCTTTTCAATTCACTGGGATGTTTCAATTTCGTATAGTCAGCTTCATTTCCTACATATCCCCTTTTGTTGTACGAATTTCGAGAGCCGTACGCGTTATCAGCCTGATCGGAAGCACCTCCTTCTTCTGGACCTTGACTTCACGACCTTGACTGGACTAAGCACATTGATCAGGTGATAAGCAATGGTAACCGTAAACTATTTTTTCTTAGGCGAGCACTAAAACTCTCCACACCCAGAGTCCGGCTTCAAGCTTACAAATCGATTGTCCTTCCAATATTAGATTATGCGGCGATAATTTGGGATCCATTTACTAAAACGAACATTAATAAAATTGAAAACATACAAAAAAAGCAGTTCGTTTTGTTTGCAATAACTATGGACGCACATCAGTAACTGATCTGTTAAATAGGGCTGGTTTGACATCTGTATCCGAAAGAAATCGCATTTCTCGACTTAAGTTCTTATACCAAATAATCAAAGGCCATTTCAAGATTAATATTGACGGACTAATATCCTTTTCCTCAGGTTACACTACAAGACAACGTCATAATCTTATAATCACCCCTTTTCGTCAGCGTAATAACTGCTTTAAATATTCATTTTTTCCAAGAACAGTCACGGAATGGAATCGGCTTACTAACGATCAAGTACTACAGAAATCTCTGACCTCATTCACCAGCAGCCTCAGTGTCCATTAACATTTATTTTCTGATGTATTCATTCCCTGCTGCCCATATAGTTGCTCATTTCTTATTGTTATTGCCTTTATGCCACTTACATTTTGTAATAATATAATCACTCAATATTTATGTGTTCCTGAATAATTAAGATATGCCATGAACCTTGCTGTACCCCTATGTTGCACTGCCATCATTAAACTTTTTTTGTTGTCTTCAATGCTGATCCATTTTGTTTGTTTACTAATCATTTGCGGCCTTTGTTGCTTCTGGCTTTGTTTGTTTGTAAATATTTGATCCGTGCTTGTATCTGTACGCCTACCCTGCGAAAATCCCTCCCTGGGATTGCAGTATCAATAAATAAAAATGAATAAATAGTGTAGTTTAGCCCTTCTGCGGAAAACTTTCGTGACGACTTTAGAGCTATATAGGTTGAACTTGAACTTGCAAAATCACACGATACTGAAAACCTCTGGATTTCCACAATAGTCAAACAATTTGGTAACACGAAAGCTTTGCGGTTGCGAAAATTTTGCAGTGTTTGGACAGCAGCCAAACGAAAATAAAACACATTCGTGAGTCCTGGAGGTTTTAGCACGTGGGTGAGTTTTTCACCTGAATTTACGAGCTAGCAACCTTTTTACGTGGTTCTCAGATGCTTTGGCTGACTTGTGGTCAACGAGCGGCCGTTACCGCAGTGTTGTAATCGTGAGATAGACGAGCAATCGCTCAACGAAAGTATTTGTCGTATATTTATTCTTTATTGATCTTCTCTCGAGTGGTCTTATTTTATGGCATGGCCATAAAGAAAGATGGTATCTCTCTGATCTGGTAGGCGTCACTTCCTACAATGCAGGCCACATAAGCAGAGATGTTTCATTTTAGCCCATCGCATCCTGCATTGCTTGCGTATTTTCAGTGGAGAAATGGAAGGTATCTGAAACCGAATGACATATAGATAAATGATGACACTATTTTAATTAAATTTAGAAACTTGTGGAACTGCAGTCTACGGTGTATTATTTAAGCTGGTCTTCATTTTTTTCGTAGTAGCAATCGCTGCTTTTGATAGCGAAGCAAGCAAGGAAGAGAACCTATGAAGCCAAGTTTTCTTTGCACTCAGATACCTACTGATAGAGAAAGTGAAAAATACGAAGTTAAAAAGTGGGTACTTAACAAACCAAGAGTTATCAACCTTGAAGTGAGAGTGCAAGGTGGAATTCTGAAGCAACCCATGGAACTTTCTGTCGTTATTTTTTCCCTTAATCATGTATCCAGCTGAAGCAAAGTGGTCATTAAAATCAGCGCTTGAATTATGACGGGGCAAGTGCTTCTTGTGGTCCACTTTTTATGGAATTCACCAAGTCATGGTATTTTTCACAATAATATGGTAAGATACCCATCATCATCTATTCTGAAGCTTGCCCGTCAGCCATCAGAAAAGGAAAGTTCAACATTGCCGAATGTTTACTGAATATTTATGTTATTACAGGCAGAGTATTTTCTTAGAAGATCCTTTACCGAAAACAAATGTGTCTTCCACGCTGAATTGCATACGAAGACGAAAAAAATACATGTCAAACCTTTTTCTGATAAATTAAGAATTCCCTAATTTAGGTAAGAAAACTAGGAAATATATAAGTAAGAATTCTCTAAACGGAAGAAATTTTCTAAAATTAGCCTCAGAACTTGCTTCAGAACATTTGAAAGCAAAGTAAGGGTAATATGAAAGGTCAACAGTTTATTTAATCTGCTGAATTAAGAAGAATAAATTTAAATACTCGGAGCGCTTGGTAAGGTTGCTAACGGGCACGTATATTTCACAGGGAATGAAATACGGTAAACAAGTATGCCGTCCCAAAAATAAATGCCAAATTGTTTGCGGAAAATATATTTCCATTGTGTGGCCGGCGCACCAAACCGCCCAGAAAAGATATTCTTAGGTGACAACATTTATTCTGCTTCCACTGCCCAACACTCAAGCCCTTTAAATGTCAACTACTTGCTTAAGAGAAACTCAATGTTGGAGCTCGGTCAGTGTTGTTGTTTTTTTTCGTCCAGTTAGGAGGCACAGCAGTTTGAACTAAAACGGCATCAGCGAAGGGCAAGAGAAATGGATGCAGAATTCTGATTGAGGGATTTGCATTTTCGGATATATTTTTAGTTAATCTATTTTAGTTGCTGCAGAGGGAGAGGTGAAGAGTTAAGGAATGCCTGATGCACCACGTCAGATGAAATTTAGGACATGAGGATGTGTGCACCAGATGTACTCTAAGGTCAATTAATCGTCAGGGGTCGCGTTCATAAACAAAGTTCTTGCAGAACTCTTCCGTAAGAAGTTGTGCCGAAAGAACTTCCGGCAGCCAACCGTGATGATGGAGTTGTTATTAGCGAAGAAGGTAGGCAAGTGTCAAACAGCTCTCATGAAGGAAAATCTTTGTGAATTCGCTCCCAGAAGCATGATTTTTGAGGAGCGTAGAAAATTATCAAAAACATAGGTACTTAATTTTCTTAGATTGATCGATTTTCTTAATGATATTTAAACGTGGCGAGTTCGCGTCGCTGAATTCCCACAATTGCTTAACGACGAAAGAGAAACTGCATGCGTGACACAAACAAAAAAATTTACGAACGAGGAAATTTCAGCCATGATATGCTTGCAACCGTATTTATAGTAAGAGCACTGCATGTTAATTAGATGTGTTAGAAGAAAAGAGCATACAGGAAAGTCCTTAGGACCGTAAGCGCGGTGAAAGCATTGGCATACCAACAAGACTGGCGACAAAGGCCACAGAGAAGCACTATAAAATACACATAAAATGTCAAGAAGAAATACTGTAATTATGGCGTCAAGAATAAGAGGTGGGGGGGGGGGGGAAGGGGGGATCTCGCCGTAATAATTTAAGAAAAATAATAAAGCTGTCAGTCCTGCTCGTCGCACTCATCCGTATGATATTAGCCAAATAGATTTTTTTTAAATAATGGCAAGGTAAACAACACGTTGAGCGGTTGAAGCCCTTCGAGAATCATAAAGACTGCATATCATGGCAACATGCTTTATATTATGCCGCAGGTAGCCGAACTTCCAAAGCGGTAATGTTGCTCGACGTTTGGGATAACGAATGTTGATGCGTACGTTACCATCCTTACGATCGGCGCTGGTGCGTACACGGAATCGTAAGTTAGGGTGACCTTTATGCGAAGGGCTAGTTGTGATGACTAACGGACAACGCATTTTACCCGTCACTCTTGCAGCATCTGCGTTAAACGTGGATGTCTTTTAGGCTCGACGCCCCGTTTCCGGAAAAAACAAATTTCCGAAAGTGTACGCGATACGCCAAACTGAAAATGCCTACATTCAGTCATGTCTTATGATGGAGATTAAGGTCCTGCACTAAAATGTGACAAAAATAACTGCATTTCGATTTCTACGGGCTCAACAGAAAAACCTTTGCGTTTACCGCCAAGGGGCAAATAATGTCAAAGCATGCTCATGTTTCAATACACTCCGGTAAACCTATCTTCTGAGACGTCAAGTTAGGCTTCTTTACTTGTTTAAGCGAGTAAGAACAGATCACGTGTGCACTTTGCATACGCCGTGTATAAAGGAAGTAAAAATAGAGCCCACAGCATATAGTATATGCGTATAACGCCGTTCGCAAACATTTGGTTATTTACATAGATTTGAATAGTCGAAACTTCGCATGGCTGCAAAACAAGCAGTACCTTGGGCGCAGAATATGCGGAAAGGCAAGTGGAATTGATTTCCTAGCTATTCCAGCTTGTATCCTGTCTGATCCGATATTTTCGCAAAACGTTATTTTAGCGCCTGTTTCCGGCTTGCGGATGCTAGACGTCGGTTCTACAGCTCCAAAAGTTCTGCCCTTACCACTGCTCTTAGCGATCCAACTTGTTGCTACTTTTTAAACAGATCTCTGCAACTTCATACCGCTGTGAAAGTCTGTTTGAAGTGAAGTGTAGTAAAAGGTAACACTTTGAAGTATTTCTTGTACTTGAAAAGCGGAGGAGAGAAATTGTTCAGCAAGATATACAGAAGTCGTAGAACGTCCTGTCATTATTATTATTATTATTATTATTATTATTATTATTATTATTATTATTATTATTATTATTATTATTATTATTATTATTATTATTATTATTATTATTATTATTATTATTATTATTGCCGAAAAAGATCTTCTTAACCTGTCTAGGGGATCGGAAAATGGGAGCAATGAAATTTCACCTGAACAAGGAGAGCACTATCGTTGCGGTGTACAAGTCCTTCAAAGTAAGACTATCTGAGACCTTTTTTTAAAAAAAGGCTATGCTAGATACGCAAATGCTGCTTGCACAGGTGGTTTATGAGTCTCGGTGGAGATAATTCTCGCGGAGAAGTAGGACAAATAATTACATAAATAAAAAAATGTCATATTTTTTGCAATTATTAGATACATTTACATCAGGTACTTGGAACAATCGTGTTCATAGACAACTCCATATTTTTGTAATACCTCTATAGCGATTGTGTACGAGGTATTTATCAATAAATTTGGAACTTAAAACGCTAGTTTGCATTCAGAGACGAAAAACTCGACATAAAGACGAACCCCATGCGACGTAGCTGATTGTTTATGGCACGCCTGTCTAGGAGCCAGGAGAGAGAGAGATAATTTAATGGAAAGGCAGAGAGGTCGGCCTTGCTCTGGCCTGCTACTCTGCACAGGGGAAAAAAGAAAGGGGACAAAAAAGAGTGATGAAAGATGATGATGAGGACAGGAAGAAGGGATGCATGTATACACTAACGCAGTGGTTTCCGTCTTACGTATAGTCCGGTGATCTTCAAGTAGTCCGGAGCACCCCTTGTAGCTATTGATACTACTGTACGGTCACACATTGCGGACAAGCTGAGCTATAAAGCTGCGCTCCTGCTCTCGGCTGGCAAATACAAGACTGGCTTCCACACTCTCAGCTGCGTCACACAGGGAGTTTGTCGTTGTTAAATTAGGTATAAATTCATGGGGTTTTACGTGCCAAAACCACGATATGATTATTATGCACGCCGTATGTGGGAGACCCTGGAATAATTTTGACCATTTGGGGGTTATTCAACATGCACTAAATGTCAGTACACGAGCATTAGAAAACAGTGGAACAATGCTCTGCGTTCGAAAAGATTTGCCCTCTCACCTTATGCAATCAAGCAGCTCGGATTTTCCTGAATATGTAGCCTGCAAAGTATATCTTGCTAAAATACGCGTAAGAATCATAACATATACCTGCAAGTATCTAGACTTATTACGACTGATAATTTGGTAAATATTTTTAGCATCACAAGATCAAATATTATCATATGTGGGGACTTTAACGCACACAACGTAACATTGGCGAGCAATCACTGTGATGCCCATGGGGATATCCTTTGATGCGCCGCGGAAGTATGCAATCTGTCAGTATTGAATAATGGATTTGTGACAATTATGCGTGGATATCGCTATGCCAGTTGTATAGACGTAACACGGTGCTCTAATGACCTTATTACCGATGCTGGGTGGACAACAGACACAGAAACACGTGGAAGTGATCGCTTTCCAATTCTTATATCACATCCACGAATAAAAGTACTGCGAAACGAAGATACGTGGATATAATAAACTGGTAGCTCTTTCGTCAACACTTGTCCAGTCGAGCGGATTGTGAAATTTACGTAGACAAACTCACATCAGTGATAAAAGAAACAATGAAATTGTGTACGAAAAAAGTGCCCATTCGTGATGACTACCCGTTAGTGGATGGAGAATATGAACATTTGAGAGCTGTAAGAAGAAGAGCAGAAAGAGCTTACCGCTGCAGTGTAAATATAGAAGCGTATATAAATTCGCAGCAAGTCCCCACAGTCATGCGAAGACAACTACAAAAATTAGGGAAAAAAAGATGGCGTAAATATTGCAATACGTTGTCCCCGCTGACGCCAGTTCCTCGAGTATCCGTGCATGAAGCGGCCCTGCTGATATATAACACAACCATTTCATGCTCTCGCAGTAGCCAAGGATACTTCAGAATTAGTGATTGCTGAAGAATTCTGCAAGGTTATATCTACAACAAGCGTTTCTATTACTTGTGCTGAGTTTCAATATTCAGTTAAAATGGCAAAACAAAAAGTTCTTGCGTGTTTTCAGTCGCAGTATGAACAATTAGACTACGAATTCTCTAAGGTTGAGCTAAAATGTGCACTTGCGCACATTTTAGCTGCAGGTCCAGATTGCATTACATACAGTATGTTGCAAAACATGGGACCTCATGGTCGATTAGCAGTTTAGGAGTTACTCAATGACTTGTGGAAAAAGGCGTATGTACCTGACTCTTAGAAAGCAGCATATGTGATACCTATATGGAAGCCTGGTAAAACTCCTCTCTCACTTGAATCTTTTCGTCCTGTGAGCCTGATGAGCTGTTTAACGCAAGTTCATGGAGAAAATGATTGACACTAGGCTGCAATGGTGGTGTGAGCAAACAGAAGCACTTCCCGATCCAATGACAGTATTTCCAAGGCAACGATGCACCATGGATGCAATTTTAGATATTGTTACCCATGTTGAACATGAAAGAGCTAGGCGAAATGTCACAATAGTGTTTTTTTAGGCATTAGGCGAGCCTACGACACCGTCAGCCATGCTCATATATTGTGTGGTCTGCTAGAACTGGGGGTCTCTGGAAGGGCGCTACGGTGCATATCCAAACTTCTTGAATGGCTGATCAATATTTATCCAAACAAGCAAAGGAAACCGTTCCTCTCATAATCTTATTCAAAGAGTCCGACAAGGCAGTGTCTTAATTTTGGTTCTCTTTAATTGTGTGATGGCGGATTTACTGCGGAGACTTTCACCTGCACTACACTAATCTATATATGCGGATCATGTTTCCATTTTGGGCCTCTCTGGTTCATGTGCCAGCCTTGCTCAATCAACTTTGCAGGCAGGCCTAAACATTGTGGACAAATTTCTAAAGGAAAGAGGAATGGAGCTGTCTTATAGTAAGATGGCTGTCCTATACCCTTCACCAGAGGATCTCTAAAAGACTTCCAGTTGTGCCTCGAGGGACAACGTTTACACATAGTGAAACAACACAAATTTTGGGGGGTTATACTAGACAGACAACTTTCTTGGAATTCTCATATTAAAGCACTCAAAGAACAACTAAACTCAACAAAAAATTTAAACCAGTTCCACGCTTGTGAAATTTGATGAAACAGTGGAGTTCTGCAAGCGTGAGTGTATAGCCTAGTGGGAATGACGTTCGCCTTCGGGCGTTCTTTCTTTCTCTCTGTGCACCTCCAGTCCTCATTTCCCACTCTTCACTCGAAACTGCGAACACAATCACTCCGTAGGGATCAACCTCGACCTTAAACAACTCCGCTGTTAATAAATGTTCTTCACCGCGTAGCAGGCCCGACATGGGGAGGGTCAGTTTCATCACTACTGAAAGTACATAATGCAATTATAAAGTAAAAGATCGCTTATGCTTCGCCTGTTCTGCATAGAATATCTCGTTCATCTGTAGAGCGACTTCAATCATTAATAGCTAGGAGCCTTAGAGTATGCTCAGGCGTTCCTCCAGCAATCTCAAGTTCCTTAGTAATTGCAGAGGCACGTCATCTTCCATTCCCTATTATGAGGATGGTTGAAACCTGTCGACACTACTATCGCGTTTCAGTGCAGCACAAAAGGCACCCACTAGCAATTACACTTATTGAGAGAGACAGGGAGAATATCAATACTGTGATTCAGGTTCCCAATAATCTACTACCACATCACGAATTTTGGATCTCAGATATTTCCTACCCTCCATGGGTAGGAAATATCGCCCCAAATATTGAATTTCCGCTTGACGAAATTATTCGCAAACGAGACATGTTTATGCTAGCAGCACAAGAACTAGCGTTATACCACATATACTTTTGATATCCTGGCTATATTCAAGCGTATACAGATGGTTCTTGCCAAACACATTCTTCTACAGCTGCCTTTATCATTCCTGAATGGAACCGAATACAGACGTTTTCTTAAACTGTCTTACACGACATCATCAACTACAACAGATATTTTTGCAATATTGTCTTTGTTACGATACATAAATTCAATGCAAAAAGGGAACCAATGGTTCATCCTTTGTGACTCGCAGGCAGCTTTGTCGTCACTTCATGGCGGCATCAGCAATTCTCAAAACTTAGCTTTAGTTTATGAGACACTAAAGGAACTCACAAAGGCAAGTAAAAAAAATCGCACAATAATGATCTAATAGATACCTGGCCACTGAAATATCCCTGGGAATGTTGTAGCAGAGAAGGCAGCTAGCTGGACAAGCGCATAATAATAACGACACATGTGGTCTCCTTCTAACGCAAGGTGAATTGCGGCGCATACTAAGACAGATCTCAGTCCGTGTTTGCAAAGCGACATGGTTTGATCAGAACTCAAAATCTTCAGATTTATTTCACATTGACCCTGCGCTTAAATTAAAATACCGTCCACATTGCATACAGCCAGAGCCTTTGAAACGCTTATTCACCATCTGCGGCTCGGTAACGCGTAAACAAAACATTTTCTACAAAACATTTCAAGAGTTGATAGTCCGGAATGCACTTGTGGCCAAGTGGATGAGAATGTACAGCATCTTCTGTTAGAATGTCCGCGACACTACACAGACAGACAACGTTTAGCCCGTGCTTTAGTGGCATTACACGGCAGGCCCTTCAGCCTCAGAAAGATCTGAGGTTCTTGGCCGACATATTCATTACAAAGACGAGCGTTAATGGCCCTCCAAACATTTCTAGAATCGAGAAATATTCTCGGAAACTATTGAAAAGAGTTGATTTTGGTCAATTCAACACCTGGGTTCATGTACCTTCATTTGAATCTAATCCGTGCTTTCTCATGCGCCCTGATTTTAGTGCAGTTACGTGACCGGACTTTGTGTTTACTTTAGTGTACCTATGTGACTGAACATTAGGTTGCTGTGTTTCTGAGTTGACTTTCAGTTTTAGTGTGGCATTAGTGTACTTATGTGGCTGGACTTAGTGTTATTGTGATTTGGACTCAACTTTTAGTTTTAATGTGTGTAAGTTAATTTTTTTTCATATCTCTATGTGAAAAGCAGCAGCCGGCGTCTAATAAAGGCGACAACATCTCCTAAATACGCAATAAAAATATCAACGACGCGGAATATAATCCTTGCAAAACACCGCTTCAGGCCCTGAAGGGCCACCGTCGTCGTCATGCTGCGATGGCTAAGCGGCTCAGCAGAAAATTTCTGACGACATTTTGGCTCAGCAACAGCTGCCACTGCATGTGAGGGAGTTATGCCTTCGAGGGGGGCCCAGTACAAAGTATAATGGAAGTTCTCAAGGAAGAAAAAAAGTAGCAGTGACGTGTCTGCCTTTTCGCACTCGCGCTTATAGCCGAGCATCAAGGTGGCCTCATTGACGTCGTACACTGCAATCTGCTTGTCTTTCCCGTTGCCTCCCGAAGCGCAGGCAGGGCCGCTGGGACGTTTACTCTGCGTGACATGTGTTCCCTGCAGCCATCGAGGCACGCGCCCACGCTTCCGTGCTGTAAATCGGAATTCAATGAGGAAAAAGAAGAAAAATGAAACAGAAACGAGGGCAATGGTCGCTCCTCGCGACGTGTTGCCCTTGGCGACATCGATTTCGCCACATGGAATGAATCGTTTCGCATAAGACTTTATGCATTTATGATTCGCACGCTATACGTTTTTAGGAATCAATGAAATCATTAGAAAAACACCGAGACTTTCTACAACACAGGATGCATCTTTTTTTTTTTTTGCTGATAACGCATCGCAAGAAGACGAAAGCTGTCTTTTGCCATACCAACCCAGATGTAGAGAGATATTGCAGCGAAGTTGTCAAGGGAACTTTCACAACCATCTTCGTGCGGCGATGGCGTGCCCCGGCGGCATGCTCCGCATCAAATGTCAATCAAAAACAGCGGCAACGCAACCTCCGTTCAAATCCCGAATTTTCGCTCTAAAGCGTAATTATCATTGATTCTAAAGGTTTCTGTGCATATACCTCACTCAAATAAGCGAAGTCCTTCCTTTATTTTTTCGAGTCAGTAATCAGTATTTTTTTAACAGCGGAGCTGTTTATGCCGAGCGCAATCTGTCTGTCGTAGACAGAAAAATCTCCGTGGAGCGATGACGTCAGCTCGCGTTGCCTAGTAACCGCCGGCGAAGGTGCGCGCTCGCTTCGCCCGACACAGAGGCTGTGTTCCAATACTCGCCTTAAACGGCAAATTAGACGGCTAAGCGGACAGCGGCCATCTTATGTCTAGTTCCATTTCTCACGAAGACGTCAAAGTAGACAGCCTCGCGAAGACAGCATCGAAGTCAAGAACGATGCCGGCTACTTTCCTGTCTAAACAAGATGGCGACTGAGCAGGATGTTATGAAACTCGACGGGAAGATCGTCTCCGCACATGAAAACGTAGACACGCTTTTCTATACCCTTAATGTAAGTCACATCGTGTTTTTCATAGGCTCGCAGGCGAAAATACTTAAAATACAGAAATAATGTGTGCGTTTCTAAACTTCCATTTTGTTGCCGCGAGGTGGCGTCACGTCGCAGATGCGTCTTCCAGACGGCTCGAAACGCGTTCCATTACTTGGCTGAATCCTTAGCTGTCTGCGTGGACTGTCTCTGAAGCTGGCCAGAATTAGAACACACCCAGACACACTCCGCCGAGCTCCCTCCAGCTGTGCGCTACTGCGCATGCGCCGTGACGTCACGTCATTCCGCCGCGTCTGCGCTCGCCGCCCGTACACTGTGCATAGCTTTCGCCCCACTTCGCCTACGACTTCGCTACGGTGGCTAGATGGGTAGGTGTGCCGACCGGCGCGTCTGGATCGTAGTTCACCGCTTTTCCGCGTCATGACGCCAAATTGGCGCTGCGGTCAGTAGAACGGTTCCGCAGCGCGCGTCATCTGCTACAGGGGGCTGGCGGCGAGCAAAAAAAAAAGTAAAGGCCGTATTGCAATGGTTGTATGTCGTCTGTTCGTGTCTGTTTCAAGGGTGAAGAGCTCCGTGTCTCTCGTACTGTTTGCAAGTTTCTAAGCGATGAGGAATGCTCTAGGTCGGAAAAATGACCGGCGAGATTAGCGGCGGCATTGCTCCACCAAAGAAGACCACCAAGGAGGCTTACTGCTTCGCTCCGAACTGAAAGTGGGGCTCTAAATTTGTGAGAAAGACAGCGGAAATGTTCGCCCCGGGCTGCTCAGTATCGGCGGCGTTAATGAGCAAGCCGCACACCGAAAAGCGTATGTCGATGAGCTCCTCTACATTGGAAATTTGCAAGCCACACATGAGCTGCTCAGTGCTTGCGACATCGAGCGCCGCTGCGCTGCTACAGGGAAAAGAAAAGTTACTCTAGGCTTATATTCTATATAGCAGGCTATGTAGCAAGGAAGTTCCTGCAAAGAACCAAGTGCTCCGATTGCTCAGGGACATATTACTGATCGAATTCAACAGAATGAGTTGGTCAGGGCTGTTGCTCCCTTCTGAAGCACTAAAAAAAACTGGTAGCATCGCTCGAAGACGCCTTCAAGCTGTGCTTCAGTTTAAATGAGTTACGAAGGAACAGTATCGCCGACTTTGCATCCTTTCTGCAGCTGAATCCTCCGAATTTGATCGGCTGTGAGCGGCACAAGAAAGAGCTCACAAACGATGTTGTGAAGTTCTATTCAATTACATACCTTTACTTTCTTGTCAATGGCAAGAACATGGCGCGCGAAAGCAACATGGAGAAGAGGAATCACCTGAAACGGAGGCGTGTGCTGTGAATAATTTTATGATGTGGTGGAACAACGTTGCGACCTTGCTGGCGCTAGGCTATTTATGTTGGTGCGTCTGCTGACTCAAGTTATGAGAGCGTTTCTTGTATTTTAAATATATTCATGAATCTAGCCCAAGACGTATTGCTTTATTTTATTGCAACCAAAAAGTGAACCATATGCACTTACCCACACAATTCGTCTCGTAACAATTTAAATACCGTAACTGAGGCAGCAATGAACACAATAGCTGGATTTCTCGAAATTGAAACATTAGAACTCACTAAATATCATGTGAACACGTTTTAATATACCGTATAAAACCACTGCAGTATTGTTTTATGCATGGAAAAAATGAATCTACGTATCTAATGCAATGGGCTGGAGCGCCACGTTTATAGCAATAAATGTGACCAATCACCAAGCTAGAAAATTGACTTCAGCATATCGCGTCTTCCGACTAGACGACAGTAACAAATTCCCCATTCAGGCTTCGCCTACACTGCTCAAAACGGCATAACGCGTACTTCAAAGCTAGAGTAAAGTCAGCGATGCTATCAAACACGTTGCTCGTCTACACAGCTTGGCCGTTATACTGTCCGCAGCGCCACTTCTGCGTCATGATGCGGAGAAGTGGTGAACTACGCTCTGTTGGCACACCTGCCCATCTAGCCACCGTAACTTCGCCACCAGCTGCGCACCCCTGCGCATGCACCGTGAGTCAGACGTGACGTCACGGCCAACTGTGCATGCGCTCCTTCGTTCCTAGGAAAGCCGGTGCGCGGCGGCGGCGCACCAGACGTAGACATGGGGAGACCAAGGAAGATTCGTACTGTCGAGGAAGAAGCCGCTTACCAGAATCGCGGCGCGCTCCTAAGCGAGACTGCTAGGGTCGACGCCGATTGGACCCAGCACGGTTAGCCGAAGAAGCCGCTGCAAAACGCCTTAGCATATCAACTTAATTAGCATCACTTGGCGTTACTTCGTATAACTTAGAATCACTTCGTATAGCCAGGACCAGCTAGGAACCGATCAGCTCCGCTGTGTCTTTAGCTTCGCGTCTCTAGTACAAGCTACCCCGATTTTTTTTTTTATTGCGATAGCAATTATATGGACACTCAAAAGCAGATTTCTGCCGTCGGCGTCGCCGTCGCCGTGAGGTTCCGTATGACGTCAATGAAGATGAAATCGTCGCCGCGCGCCGCCGAACGCTGTATGTGCGAGGGAAAGGGCGCGAGGGACGCGCGCTTTCACGTGGAGTGAACGCACGGCGGAGAACAAACGCGCGTTCTGCGCTATGCTCCCTTAAGGGCTGCAGAAGTAGGCGTCTCTTTCCTCCTCTACAATCACCATATATGTAGAGTAAACGTACCTTCTTCCGACGCGCGAAAGGCTGTGGGGGAGGGGGGGAGGGGCAGGGAAGGGAGGCGACGTTTAGCTGCGGCACCAAGTGCCTGTTTATATCAGAGGCTCCGGCAACAGTCACCAACGCCGCACGCATTTTGAGCGAACGCGGGCAAAACGCCGGCGGCGTCGACAACATTTCTGCGTGTTGCCGGTGCTGCTGCATGTCCAAGTTTATACAGCTGATAAAGCTGCTATAATTACTCCGTATAGCTCTCTTCAAATTTGCTATCACAATTGATGCTTCGCCTTTCAGGTGAAACTGCGACAACTTTTTTTTCACGTCGCCTTTTACGGGCTCCACGTTGCATGTCAGATGACAGAAACTAATTGACTGACGTTGGGACGTTGTGTACCTGACTCCTCGTTGGACGTCCCGGTGGGGTTCCGTATAAAGTCCAAGCACGGTAACATCATCGCCGTGCGCCGTACGCTGTATGTGCGAATGAAAGCTTGCGAGGGTCAGCCGACGCTTGCGGCTCAATCTCGCGCGCGCGAAGGAGACAGGCTGGTCGGAAGGGCGCTTCTTCTGTCGCGCGAGACACGGGGGAGGGGAGTGGGAAGGGGGGGGGGGGAGGGTTTACTCCGGCGGCGGCCACGCGGGCGCCGTATTTTGAAAGCGATCTGCGACGTGGACAAAGTTCGCCGAGTGCCGGTAGCTTCGTATGCGCTGTGCTTTCGACGTTTAGTTCGCGTTGAAGCGAGAGACGGCACGAAGGTCAATTCACACGTTGCTTCGGCCGCGCCTCCTTACTCCAGCGTTATGACAGCGCGTTTCCGCGGTTATCGAGCTAGATGTGTTGATGTTTACCTGTGCACGCTTTATACCGTGCTTGTTAATTTAGTTAGTAAGCGAATGTTCACAAGCTTATACGGCCGGTAAAACTACTATCCTTAGTTCGCATAGTTGTCTATTTGTTATCGCAATGGATTCTTTGCCTTTCGCGCGAAACTGCGACATTTTTAATGAAAGAAACGCAAAGGTGTTGCAGTAAAGAAAAAAATCTCTGTCCTGCCTACCCCCATAAAGAGAGAGGGGTTGGGGAGGAAAATAATAATTTGCACTAAACCTAATAAACCTTCTACTCTTAAACATGCACACGTCCCAAGGCACTTCTTTAACAACGTTGCGATACTTCAATGCGCATTCTGCACCAGCTACAATCCTGAAGTCGCATTCATAAATTCAATATCCCTGACACGGGGGCACTCCAAAGGTCTTTGACTAAGCGACGTGCATCTACCGGAAAGGCGTTCACGCAGGGTGACACATGACAAATGAGTATCTCCTTTTTGGTAAGGGTCCTTTGCGAACTCCTTTATGGACGTAAAGGGGTAACCTAGAACGCAGCTTTTTAGCAACAGTAAACTTGACAAAACGCGATCATATGCCTTCTTAAAGTTTAGTACTTGCAAAAATATATTTTGTACTTTCGAGTGACACAATTTGTGTTGCAGTGAATTTTTATTGCAGCG
Organism: Dermacentor silvarum; assembly: GCF_013339745.2. NCBI lineage: Eukaryota > Metazoa > Arthropoda > Arachnida > Ixodida > Ixodidae > Dermacentor > Dermacentor silvarum. Next base: position 156,067,034 of record NC_051154.1, read on the forward strand.
ACACTCTTAACACAATGGTATCCCTTGCCACAATAGTTTATGGTCGCCATCATCGCGTCGTATTGGCCTTTTGCAGCCTCGTCACTCTATAGCTTTGTCCACCCCCAGCTAGCACTTGCAACGTGGTTGTCATGGTTTTAGTTTTGGGAGGGTTTGGAAGCACTGTGCACCTTTTAGCTCTACGGTTAATGTCCGCTCATATCGGCATCATAACCCCTTGCACGCAGCTGCACAGCGGGATCGCTATGGTGCCCGTTCGCACAACGCTTATTCGGGTACCGGAACGCAGAACCAACTGTGTAGAACGGTGTCCTCACTCCGCTGCTGAGCCGACTGAGCCTTTGCGGCAAGCTGACTGCGCGCTGTTGGTGTCTGAGAGACACCAACATGTGAAAGGCGCAATGTCTGATCAAGTGAAATGGTTGTGCACACCGTAGCCTTAAAACTACCTATTGCTGCAACAAGGCTAAAACTAGTTCAGCCTTTATTCTTATTTTACTTCGCATTGACCTGATACGCTATTATTCAACCGTTTTGTACGTTCCAGTTAGAAGAGGCAGCACCACGAATTTTACTGAGTCGCTTACTGAAAACATATTAGAGAGTTTTAAAATAGGGGTCCCAAAAGTTTCGGGACCCACAAAGTTTGCGGGTGTTAGCGTTGGGGCATGCAGGTGTGCGAGATTTAGAATAAGGCTTTGAGTTTGCGGATAGCTGATGATAATGATGATGATTTAATGGCATCCCTTTGAAACGGGGCGCTGACAAATAGCCGCCTAGCCTGCTTCATTTAATCAGGCTTGTTACAGATGCTTTTTATCTAGCATTTTTGTATACATTTAATTAAGCTTTCTTTCCCCCTCATTATCTACCTTGTACCGCTACATATAGTTACGGGGGACTGTAAGAGATCAAATCAGGTCGTATCAATCTCTTCCCTGCTTTTTTCCCACCGATACTCTAAACGTCTCTTGCATATCTCGACTGCTGACCGGTTGACGCTTCCATCCACGTTAAACCCAAGCGCTTCTGGAAGGTGTACGCTACTTAGGGTCTCACTGGGTGAATCCCTTCGCATTCCATTAGGATGTGCTGAGTGGTCCCCGGATTTTTGCTGCAGCATACACAGGCCTCATTTAGTTCCGAATATTTGCTCCGGCATGTTTTGGTCCTTAGGCAATCGGCTCGAGCCTCAAATAGCAAGGCACTGCCCTTTGTGTTATCCTACAAATTTTCCTTTCTAATTTCTTTATTTTCATTCTTGTAACTATGCATGGTCCTTTTTGTTTACGTTCTTTGCATCCAATTCACTGTCTCTATTTCTCTCACTGTCTTTCTGATGACCTCTGGGCCGGTATTTTGTAGCGATGCCTTTCCGGTAATAATGCCTTTTCGCGCTTAATAATGCCCAAAGCCAACCGGCCTACTGATCTTTCGTTGACTTCCAAACCCGACAAGATATCCGATTTTTATCATAGAATGGCATTTGCGAACGTTACCGCTGGCACCATTACTCCTTTCCAGATTCGACGAACCACCTCATACTTATTGTGGCCCCACAGTGCCTCTGTGTTTCATTATTGCTACATTCCGCTTCCCCTTTATTTTCAGATTATCTTGGTGGGAGCTTGAGTAAGTCTTTACTTTGTTTCTGTATACGCCGAGATAGTTATATTGCTTTTTTATGGGTATGACTTGCTGTTGAATTGACACCACGTAATTACTCGTCTCTTCATTAAAGGTCATAATTCCTGATTTCTGTGTGCTAAACTGAAGGCCTAAATTTGTCGCTGCCTTATCACAGATATTCGCAAGTGTCTGTAAATCTCTTGGATTGTCCGCTAGTAGCTCTATGTCATCCGCATACATCAGTCCAGAGACCTTCTGTTGCACCATTTGTCCATTACACATGTAGGATAAATCAGACCGTAATTCGATGTATTCCAGCCGTCTTTCTATGCCCTTAACATAAAGCGTGAATAACAATGGAGACAGAGGACATCCTTGCTTCAGTCCTTGGGGTATTCCCACCACTTCATTGCCTTTTCGACCTTCCCATACAACTTGTACTCGGTTGTCTCTATATATCTCCCTGAGCAGCTCCACGAATTCGTCATCGATGCCTTCATGGTTCTGAATACCTTATGGCCAATTTTACTAGTTACTTTCTTAGCAAAACGTCATTTTATGCATTGAAGCACAAAACTAACTGAATGGCCAATGCATTTCTCCACAAAGTTCGGGAATTAATATCTCGAAAAAGGTGTCATCCTGAGAATTTGTTCCAAGTGAATCCGCATTGCGAAGTTCACGGCTAGAATGTGTATATTGGCATATATGAGCCATAAGTTAATTAGTTAAATACTTAGTAAATTTTTTATTCTTCGATTGTGAATTTCAATTTTTGTGTAAGTAATACCCGCCTCTTTGAGCAGACCAGCTCATGAACTAGAATTGTGCTATCTGCAACAGGCAACATTTAAAAATTTTTAATGTGTTCGCTGAAACACACAATATGTAAAGGGTGTAGCTTCCGCTCTCAATGGCAGCAAGTTGGTTTTTCTTCCACTTCCATTTTTCTTTACATCCTTATTTCGATATGTCAAATTAAAAAAAAAGACCTAATGAGTTTCCGTGTTGCCTTGGTCTCATTATCCGGCCCCTCGGTTTGCCGCCCTTCTTCTCGTATTTATATATAAAACTCCAAAGTACAAATATCATTTTGTCTCATTTTGTCATCTTGCTAGCTATATGCCATTCCTTTATTTTCCCGTGGTATCACGTACAGTGTACACAACATTATTATTGGGATAATAATTATATGGACACTGTAGGCGAATTCCTGCCGTCGCCGTGAGGTTCTGTATAAAGTCCACGGACGATAAAATCGTCGCCGCGCGCTGTATGCTGTATGTGCGAGTGAAAGCATGCGACGGTCAGCCGTCAATCGCGGCTCGCGCACACAAGGGCGGGAAACGGGAAGCAAGCGCCCAGGCTTCCAGTAGCGCACAACGGTCCGGAGGCAAGGTAGGGAGGTGGAGGGGCCGCGCTTTACTGCGGCCGCGCGCTCCCGCCGGGCCGGAAGTCTCCGGGGGGGGGGGGGGGGGGGGAAGCGTGGGCATCTGGAGAAGCCGCGCTTTAAGCGCGAGACACACGGTGCGATTTTGCGTGCGATCCGTTGTACGACGCGTCGGAGTCGGATATGCCGCATAAGACGATTCGGGACACTTGGTACGAACGACGTGCGATGCGTAGCTACGCCCACAACCGGCGGCCCTGCATGGACGCTCGAATACTGCGTAACTTCGCAAAGTAAAAACAAACGTCTTTGCACAGTTCTCTAGTGTCGCACAAACGATCACAATAAAAAAAATCACAGCATATCCACGGGGTGAATGATGATGAGTGGGCGAAGCTCCGGAGGGGATCATCGGATCTCCCGCTTAAGGGGACGCTAGCACAAACGCGTTAGAAACGTGCAGTACTATCTAGTAAGGGGGAGCGGCCACAGCGTCTTACGCAGCCATTTACACATGCCGGAACGTGCACCGCGTTTGCCGACGCCATCACATGACTGCTGAGAGAGTATACCCCCCGTATTCATAAACGCTCCTCGACTTGAACTTGACTTGCCACCGCCTTGGGCAGCGCGTTCGAAACGCGTTGAAGGTAAGGCGGAGAGACCACAGCGTCTTACACCAGCTTCTTACACGGGCCGTAACGCGCTAGCACAAACGCGTTAGAAACGCGCTAGAAACGCGGCCTTTCGTTAATGTTGGGTATTTATTGCCATCGTGGTGCGTGTGTCTATGTGCGCTTCGTGGCGTAGTGGGCTAACGCCGCGCGCTCGGAAGCGAGGGGTCCCTGGTTCGATTCCGCGCTACGGACACAACTTCGGAATTTTTTTTCTCATTTTTCTCAGACTGGTTACACACTACTACTACGACGACGGGGACGGAACGGGTGCCGCTATAAGGAGCTTCGCTCCTAAAACGCGTCTGTGCGAGCAGCGTAGACGTGTTTCCGCAAGGCCGCGTACGCAGTGTGGGCTCCGTCGACAGCCGCCGATGGCTAGGAGCTGCCAGACGTAGCTCGCTGGGCCGTCGAATCCGAGACCGGTTGCGACACGACCGCTTGTAGTTCGTAATAAACCTCCTACGTTGGTCAGCACAACGTGTACACAGTTATGTCGCGCTTAAATTGCAATACATTTGATTTTATCAGCGCAGACGGAAGCGAACGAGCAAGCTAGGCGAGCTTGCAATCGCCGGGAGACGGTATATATAGGCCTAGCTCGCTGGCCGTCTGATTCGTGGTCGACAGCAATTGCGATCCGTCCGCAGCTCGTTATAAAGCGCCTATATTCGTCAACACAATCAACGTCTGAACATTTATGTCGCTCATAAGTGGCAATACAATTAGTTTTCCCGACGCCGTTGGTAGCGATGAGAAAACACGCCAAGTCAGGCGAGCCACTTCGCATAGACTACTGCTGTGGCGTCTGCGCTGACCGCTTCCGAACCGATACCACGTCAACGATTTACTACTTCGCGCAACGTTTTATAACATGCACAATTTTGAGTGCCGCATGCGGCGGCCGCCGCATGCGGCAGAATGCGTTGAGAACTTGTTGAGTGCGGCGGCCGATACGGCGCGTCGTACGACGGATCGCACGCAAAATCGCATCGTGTGTCTCGCCCTTTTACTGCGGCCGCGTGCTCCCGGCCGGCTTGAAGGCTCCGGGGGAAGAACGCGCAGTTCGCCCTCCCTCTGTTTTTGTGGCTAAGATGGAGTTGATGCGAGTGCCTGCACGAAGCTCAATTCCCTCGCTGCTGCTGCTGCTGTGCTGACTCACTCTAGAGTTTTAACAGCTAGTTTCCGCGGTCAGATGCATTCATGTTTGCTTGTGCGCGCGTAACACCATGCTTGTTAATTTAGTTAGTGTGCCTATGTTTACAAGTTTATACGGCCGATAAAACTACTATCCTTACTTCGTATAGCTGTCCTCTAATTTGCTTTCGCAATCGACGCTTCGCCTTTCGGGCAAAACTGCGACTTTTTTTTCTAAGATTGTATACTTGTATCTTTCGCCCTGCGACAAGTTATTGAATTCTTTGTTTTTGTTTTTATTGCCGTTCGTTATTCTTTGCGAGCAAAATGTACGGTTACCGACACGTCCTGTGTCCGTGATAATATTTATGCGAAGGCAGGAGGCAAAACTTTGTCCCATGTCATTTCTTTTTTTCTTCTTTTTTGTTTTCTTTTGAGTAGTCGTTCGAATGGTAGCCACCACTAGCTGGTGCTGGTGGCCCTGCTGCCGAGATTCCCGGATCTCTCTCCCACTCACCACCTTCGCTCGAGCGCGTGGATCATGCGGAGGCACACCTTCGTCGTTATCAGCCTGGCGGTGACAGCTCGCCATATCCTCCTATGCTTTTATTTTACGATTTCATATGTTTCCTATTTGCTGAATATTGTGCATGTCTTGTTTTGCATACATGTAAACAACTTCAAGTGCGCAACACATGGCTACAAAAATAAAAACTTTGACACTAAACCCCCCCCCCCCCAAAAAAAAACGATAAGTGCACCTGACAAGGTTTCTTCCTTTTTATCTTTTCTTTCAGCTGGCATCAAAGCGAGCGCTCTCGTGCAAATTTCTTTGCGTCACACCAAGGAAATTCCTACATTTAAAGTTCTTAAATACAAAAACAAAGGAATCTTTCGTACGGAGAAAGTCTACCTCTCATGAGGATGGTGAGCGACGCCTAGAAGAAGAGAGAGAACAGAAAACACTGACTCTAGATGGCGCAAAAACACTGACTCTAGATGGCGCAAAAACACAACAGTTCCTGTTATGCTACGCGTCATTGGGAGGAGAGAGGAATGTGAAGAAAAAAGGCGACAGAAGCTCAAGGAAACGTCGACGGGTAAGGGAAGCAAAGTTTCTATCGAAAGCCATGGTCTAAGGTGGAACAACTGCGCAAATTGGCTGCCATGCAGCGGAAACAGCGAAGTGTTTTAACGCAACAGCAGTGGAAAGTACCACCGTCGGCGCTTGGACCTTTGTCTTAGTTCTTCACTGGTAACGAAACGGCAAAAACGTGCATTTTTTTTTTTTGTAGTGCGTGTTGCACTACGAAAAGAAAAAAAAATCCGCATTCCACATCCAGATCCACACTCACCGAAGGAAGATAGATGTGAGTGTCATAGTAGGCTGTCACTCCTTTGACACCTACACCGTGAATAACTGAAAAAGAACGAGCCGTCGCGTGACAGGGAGACCGTGCTTCGCTTTGTTGCCTCTTGGATATGTATGTTCCCACGATCGCCTCATAGCCCATTCCGGGCTCCTGGTCGCTGCCGTCCACTCCTGGAAAAGCTCTTCAGAGGACAATAAATAACGAGCGTTCTTTTCTCCACTTCGTACGCTCCTTCATCCAAACAGAGCGTGACAAATATATTAGCAGCACCAGAGGGCGCCACAGTGGGAATCCGGTCGAAGCGACCCATATACACATCGCAGCAGCCGCTGCTCTGCCCGAGTTCTGCGAGCGGCAGACCGTGAAAGCAAAAGAAAAAGAAACACGAAAAAAAGTAAGGGGAGGGGGAAAAAGGGGTGGGGGAGATCCACGGTGCTGGAGAAACCGCCAAGGCAAGCGCTGAAAGTGTCCACCAGCTCTTCGCGCCCGCGTGACGTTCGTGGCGACGCCAGGATGCACACCTCCGCACCTGCTAGAGGCGTGAGGGTGATGCAACTATAGAGAAATTAGCCGTTCGCATCCACCAAATTGCCTTCGCTTCTAGCAGCATGAACGAGACCTCCATCTTTTCTTTCTGGTTTTATTAGAGGACGCACGCACATTTTTTTTTGTTCATAAGACACCCTTGTAACATATCCTAGTGAGGCCATAAATCCTTCCGGCATTAAAGGCTTTACATATACGCAGATATTTCCTTGCTTGTTTTTGTTACATAGCAGAATATATCGCAATAATACGTGTCGGATGGTACGGGGACAAAGCCACGTGTGATCTCCGTCCCACGTTGCCCCCAAAAAAAAGCAAACAAGGAAAAATGTTGACTTGCAAAAACAAAAGAAAGCGAAACAAGGTTATGTAGATGCGACGTGCAGACATATTTTTCTTGGTTGCAGAGATGTGCCCAGCAACGATGTACGAGTGTGTGATAGCGTAAGCTCGTTCAAGAAGAATTTCCCGATCGATCAAGTCAACACGCAAGACAACTTAAACCTTAATGAAATAATGCACGTATTTCCTGCCATAAAAAAGTGAGAGGCACCTTCAAGATGAGTGAGTGAGAAAAACTTTATTTCGAATCAGAACGATTCGCGTCCGGTGAGTTAGTGGGTTGGGGCACCCGCCGAGGTTACGGCCAAGAGTTCTTGTCTCCCGGCGGCTTCCTTGGCCCGCTGGACTGCCCAGAGTTGGTCTTCCAGTTTCGAGCTGAGCGGCGCGGCCTGCCATTGCGCGCGGAGGCTGTCGGTGGAAGTCTCGCTCTCATTATGGTGTAATAGTCCCTGACAGTCCCAGAGCATGTATTCTAGCATGATGTTATATTGTTTTTTTTTTCTATTTCACGCAGCAATGATCTTTATATTGTGGCGTGTTTGGCATTTTCATTGAGGCTGGCTGATGACAGTAAAGGTTAATAGATACAACAATGAATTTAGATACATTTCATGCTTTTACTATCTGCATCGGTGCCTTATGGATCACTTCTCCAGTTAGAGAATCTGTTTAGAACGTCCACAACCCTATAGTGTTTAGCAGAGTGCAATGTGGTCAACGCTGCACTCCCACGACGCAGTAATACTGTGGGAATGCTACATACCGTGCGTGCTATCCCACGGCAGCACTCGCCTGCAAGCCTCACACTGCTAATCTACTGAACCGTCTGCAGCCGCTCAGAGGTCAGGGCGAAATTTGCTTCAGAAAAAGCACGACGTCGTCGTTTCGGCTCCCGACTACAGCGGTTCGGCTCACGACTACTGACTAGGTAGTCGAAATACAGTGGTTCCATCTACTACTGCGCCCCTGAGAAACAACGTCTATGGTGCATTATACCTCCGGCCGAATTCACACAGCTTTTCGTTCGTAAGTGCTGCTTACCATTGGCCAGCGGCCTGCGTTAATGATATATGTCCAACACCACGACTGGCTGACACCTGCTTCTACGAACAGTTTTAGCGTAAGAGCGTTTTTGTGAATCCGGCCCCTCGTTATTCAATAATCCATGCAGCGAAATTGATAGATAGCGCCAGGGCTCCCTCGAACATTCGCATTCATTCAGCCTAAAGCTGATTGCTTCCAACTGAGGTGGGCCAGTATCCTTATCTTTATAGGAATAACGCTCCTTTTAAGGATTATAGACTACAAGAACAAATGACGAACAGGATGGGGCCTACTAGAAAAACAAAACTAAAACGACTGGTACAAGTGTGCTATAAGTTCCCAACGGCAACACAAAGGAAATGCTCGGAAGTTAATCGAATGTCCTTCTGGAAAGCTACCATATGTGATTGGTACACATGGAATGACAATGACAGCAATGATACACGACAATATGTCTGGAGATGCCATGAGGAGCACCTATATATGTCATTTATAAGCAAAGAGGGTTTGCACTATCGTGCGGACATCCATCATGTTCAGCGCGATAACTGTTTGTTTTTCTCTTCAAAATTACTTTTAATTGTTTTAGATAATCAATACTGTATAAGATGTTCTTTACTTGTCTAAAACACAAACGTGTAACAGCGGAGTAAACGTAAATACGTAAGTGAAGAAGATGGTTATTAACATGATGTTGTGGTGCGGGTGCGTTGCTTCAGGTTTCTTCAGCTTAGCAAGCATGGCTGAATTTGTGAAATGCATGGGCAACATAAAAAAATAACGCATATCTAAATTTTAAAAAGAATCAAAATTTGTGGGAAGATTATGAAAGAATACTGGTACTTTAGTCTCGCAGGAAAATAATTTACTAATCACAGCAAAGAAAAAGTGGGAAGACGTGACGACAGTGTCAGGACACCGTGCTGTTGTCCAGTCTTCGCGCTATTCTTTCGCCGTGGTAACTCCCCAACCAGCTCACCTGAGCACCTTGCAAGAGTTACAACACCTATAGTGTAAAGGAGGAAAATGTTTCAACATTACCAAGGTGCTGTATTATTTATACTGCGGACACCTAAAGTTTACTGCCAGCTCGAAACTATGGCTTGCTATGCGGCAGTTACAAAGAACTCCGTTAAATATGTGGAGCAACATTCCCATTTCAAAGACACTTTTCAAAAACCTCTTCACTTTAAAAAAATGCTATACAAATACCGGATCCATAGAATCCGGCTTCTTTTGTACTAACAAGAAACGAGTACCATGATGTCTGGCGAATTTGGTAACGACAACTTCCTATGTGTCTTCAACGGTTCTTCTTCTTACCTTTTTTTGTTTCTGTATTTGCACAAAGTGGTCTATGACTTTCTCTACTAAGTAGATGACTTTCTCTACTAAGTCGCTGCGCTGCTTGCTTTTCATCAAATCTCAGGTAACTAAACGCACTTCTTCAATGTCATTCTGCACAAAGGGAGAGCCTGCTAAAATCAAACGGATATAACGGCCCAACCCTCGCAAAAGACTACGAGCCGTGATGATCCAACAAGCGCTTACTGTTGCTTCAGCACGACACGAGCCAGCAGGCGGCAGGCTACAAACGAGTAAGGAAAACGTCTCGGCAAATCCGTTTTAAATGTCGTCTGTATTTTATGCAGCGGCGCAGGCCGAAAAGAATAAGGAAAACGCCAGAAAGGCGCCGAGCGAGAAATATTTTCCACAACGTTCAGAGTCGAGGTGCCAAAGTACTCACCGACGACCACTAGACTGACAGATGCGTTGATCGATGTGCCCGAGGGGAATGAGACGAGGCAGAAGTAGACATCCTCGTCTTCGGGCTGCACGTGCCCCAGAGATAGGCGGTACGGCCGCCGTCCCACGGAGAAGTGGAGCCGACGTTCCTCGCGTGCCCCGCTGTGCACCGTGTGCCTGGCCTGCACGAGCGGCACGTTCTCACTGTCCACGCTGTAGATGAGCTGCGAGCCCCGGTACCACTGCAGCAGCAGCGGTGGCTCGGTCTCTGCAGCCACCTCGGTACGGCACGGCAGCCGCGCTGTCTCACCGCGAAGCGCCTGCACTACCTCAGGGGAGTCTGCAAAAAACCAAGACGTGGAAAGGGCACTTAAACTTCGCTGTAAGATTGGTTTTTAACAGTGGCATCGCTTATCTTTTTTTTTCCTTTAGACTGTGTGAAAAGAGATGCGAGATTTAGAAACAAAAAACAAAGGAACGCTCGTGTTCTCATTGTGGTTGATACAGAGGTACTGTAATTCCTTATCCTTCGGCGTAAGCCTTGCCTAGCGCGAAACCCTCGCCTAGGCCGAAAAGAATAAGTTGTTCGCGGTGCCGCCGGCTATTAGTCTCGTCGCTGCCTCATTCTCATTGCCTCATCTTACTCTGGGTTGACATTTGGCGCGCGGAATTCGAAAGTAGAATAGGTGGTATACAGGCTGGTCTTTTTTCTTTTTTTCTAATTGCGTGAACATTATGCAAGTGTTTAAAGATGCTGATTCTGATACAGTGAACTTGAACAGACTTTTATACTGAGTAAGGTAAATTCTGATCTCAGGAGCCTTGAGCACCGTAAAACGTTATGTTATTCGTTTGCATCGACCATACCGGTGAAATTAAGCGTGACCAAACCAGCCGATGGTCGCGTATACATAACTCACGCAATTTTTCATTCGATGTTAGACCGCTCGCCATAATTCAACTTCCTCTACAATGTGGCAGCAGCCACAGTGTGCTACCATTGCCGGGCCTGGCATTAGTGAAGGAACTACGCAGTTTTGAGGTTGAATTAGCGGTAATAGTTTGTTCAACCTTCAACTCTAGGGCCTGCGAGACACCAGAACAACTTGGATTCATTCGCGAATGATATCAGGATATTTTAAAAAATATCTAGAGTGCAGGCCATTCCAGGGAGAATCTAGTTCATGTGGAACGATATACAGTTAACTCATCTGGTACAGCCAAATACTTAGTAGTTCGAACACACTGTCGCTCTCTCTTTCTAGTACTGGTCATATGTTTGGGACTGTAACTAGACGTAATCTGTAAGGTAATGCATACTAATTTATTTTAGCTGTGAATTAATATTTACGAATAAATTGTCACGAGGCATTTTCGATGTTCCCGTCTATCAAGAAGTAGCAATCAATTTACAGTTCAGCGGGCTCCAGTACACCATAGCCACTGTCTGAAGGATGTGAGCGAAATGATATAGTCTTTATTAAACCCATTAAGTACCACCGTGACCACATGGTCACGCAGATGTGCACGCAGCATTTCAATTTATACAGGTTAAAAAACCGCGCCCCACTTGCCCCAACGTTCCTTTCGAGAGCATAGGGTACATATTACGGACATCAGGTGGCAGAAATTGCCTATGTTTATTTGTGAGCTGCTCAAGAGGGCGGGAAACAGTGGTTGCAGTTCGTCACGTCGAGATGCAATGCTCGCGTGGGTAAATGTTTTTTTTTTTCAATATTCATTTCAGAAATAGCACGATTCACATGTCTCTGTACACCTCATGCAATATGTGACTTTGGGTGATAATTTGGGAGCGATTAATGTTCGTTTATTTCGTGTACGAGCGTGTTATTTTGCGTATTGCCATATGGTAACGCTAGTCCTTTGGGCTCCCTCTATTGTCCAACGCCAGCCCTATGAGTACGAACAGCACACGCTTTCCGACGACGGGATAATCGTTGTGTGCTGGATGGACAACGCTGTCGTAACAATACAATTGCAAGCCCGGTACACAGTGTAGCGGCCATGTCATACAGACGGGTACGTCTCTGACATTAATTATATATGCACGGTCGCGCGCCATGTTTCCCTCGACGAAAACCTGGGCAGCGATCATGACATAATCAGAATAGCGCTCTCCACACCCACCATACGGAGAACAATAGGAACCACCAAGTTAACCGACTGGCCTCGTTATAGAAAACTCCAGAGAGCACTGGAGGAGTCAGATACCACCCCGACCAACATGCGGGAATGGACTAAATTCCTTCAACAAGTGCATGGGGACACCACCAAAGCCATAGAGCGCACAGTGGAGGCGCCGGTGATAAACTCTCACCTCGTCAGCCTATGGGAAGAGAGGCGGAAACTCGTCAAGAGGTGGAAAAGACAACGCCTAAACAAACACCTAAGACAACGCATCGCTCTATTGGCAGAGCAAGCCCAAGGCCACGCCAACGAGCTAGCTAAAAACGAGTGGGCGACGTTCTGCGGAAACCTATCAGGGACTCTGGGAACGACCAGTACGTGGCGAATACTCCGGAGTATGCTAGACCCAATGAGCACACGTACTGAGAATAACAAGAAGCTCCAAATTATAGCAGACAACTTCGAGGGTACAGACCAAGAACTAGTCGACGTCCTTCAGAACAAATACATAGGACCATCACCCGCGGCGGGATCGCCCTACACGGCGAGACCATACGCGGGAGAGGCCAACCCTAAATTAGATGAAGAAATAACGTACGCTGAAGTGTACGAAGCGGCACAAGCCGCAGTTAAAAACTCGGCACCGGGTCCAGACACGATCACAAATTCAATGATTCGAAACATGGATTCGGTGGCCCTAGCGAAAATAACAAACATCTTCAATAGCGAGTACTGGGCCAAGGGACATTTACCCCAAGAATGGAAATTGGCTAAAATAATCATGATCTCCAAACCAAAAAAGAATCCCTCGATCGATACACTCCGGCCGGTATCGCTCACGTCCTGCCTCGGTAAGCTCTATGAAAGGGTAATCCACAGCAGACTACAGCGATACCTGGAAGAACGGAGCTGGTTCCCAGACTCCATGATAGGATTTCGCACCGGTTTATCGTGTCAAGACGCGTTCCTCCTACTTAGGGACGAAATTCTAGCCAATATGCCCTACGGTGACGAGAGACTAGTCCTAGCACTAGACCTCAAAGGAGGCTTCGACAATGTTTCGCACGGCGCAAAATTCGAGGAACTCGAACAATCGGGTTGTGGTGAGCGCACCTACAATTACATAAGGGCGTTTCTTTCCAACCGCGAGGCCAGCATCAGTATTGGGAAAATCACATCGCAGATATTTGAAATGCCGAGCAAAGGAACCCCTCAAGGAGCGATAATATCTCCTCTGCTCTTCAGCATGGTGACGTGTCGCCTCGCGCGCGATCTCGATCGGATACCCGACCTAGGTTACACGCTTTACGCAGACGATATCACGCTGTGGTCGAGCAGAGGTTCCCTAGGGGATAAAGAATACACGCTCCAAACCGCGGTATTAGCGGTGGAGAAATTTTCCCGAACGAGCGGGCTGAAGTGCGCGCCGGAAAAATCCGAGGTCATCCGGATACACGCGAAAGGCTACAAATCCAGAGGGTCGATTAACATTGTGGTTGAGGGCCAAATGGTCCGAGAGGTACCTACGATGCGAGTCCTGGGTTTGTGGCTTCAGAGCGACGGGAGAGCAGCACAGACGCTCAAAACCATTAAATCTGCAACCCACAACATAGCCCAAATGATACGTCGAGTGGCGTATAGAAAGGCGGGAATGCGATAAATCGATACCCTAAGGCTCGTACAGGCCTTAGTGATTAGTCGAATCACATATGGCTTGCCCTACCAAGTCCTGAACAGGGAGGAGGAGAGACAGGCCAACACGATAATTCGAACAGCTTCCAAGGCAGCTCTGGGCCTGCCTAAATCTACCTCCACGGAGCGCATGCTAGCTTTGGGAGTACACAACACTTTCGACGAACTGAGGCAGGCCACTCTGTTGCGACAGAGGGAGCGCCTCAGCTTCACAAAAACTGGTAGGGCAATATTGGCACGACTTAATATCCCAGCATACCCGAGTTGTCTCACCGAACAGGCCGTACCTCTCCCTCCTTCGGTGAGATCCAAAATTAAAGTAGCTCCAATTCCGAAGAATATGCATCCCGAATACAGCAAGGAATGGCGCAAAGCAAGCGCACAACATATTCAATCGATGTACTCTATTAACGCTAGGTACAATACGTACTACACGGACGCAGCTGCGTATGCAGAGGCTACCGGGCAGCGCTACCAAAGGAGGTACGCCCTGGCAGTCGTGAACACGATCAGCCACCAGCAAATTACCGCGTCGACCACGGCGGGCTCCCCCACCTCGGCTGAAATGTTAGCATTGGCGATCGCACTCGCTCACGCGGAGCGTTCGGAAAGGGACTCGGCTGTGGTCACTGACTCCAAGGAGACATGTTACATGTTTCTCAAGGGGCACGTGACTGCGGCTAGCCTCGCGATAATCCCCAAATCGTTCAACCACCGCCATCGCCTACTCTGGTGCCCGGGACATGCGGGGGTACAGGGGAACGAACAGGCTAACGCGTTAGCTCGAGCATCTACTAACCGAGCGATGGCGTCCTCTTCGAACCACAACCCCTCACACTATCCCTCACAAAATCCCATCAATTTAAATGTCAAAGACATCCTTGCTCATCAGCGCGGAGTCCGCAGAAAATACCCACCGCCTCACCCACAACTTAGCGGGGAAGAGGCCGCCGATTGAGGCAAAATACAGACCGGGGTATTCCCCCATCTAAAACTGCTAAACGCCATGTATCCCACCCCCTATAGGGCCACATGCCCTTGGTGCGGTGGCATACCTACATTAATACATGTAACCTGGGAGTGTACTAAGCACCCTCATAGGCCATCTAATAATATCACAATGGAGCAGTGGGAGGCACAGCTCGCCCGTTCCGACTTGGCAGGACAAAAGTCCTTAATTAGCCAGGTCCGGCAGGCGGCAGAAGCCAGTGGGGCCCTGGACTGAGGGGCTCCTACGACCCCTCCTTAAAATATTACCAGCCAAATAAAGTTTCTATATATATATATATATATATATATATATATATACAGACGGGTATTCCCGTGCTCAGAAGAGGATCAAAGCACCTCGTCCAGATGTTGTAGCCCAATATAACTGCTTTATGGGAGGCACACACCAGGTGGATGCAAACATAGGGGCCTACCGGATTTCAAATCGTGACAAGAAATGCTGGTGTCCAATATTCACTTGGCTTTGGGATGCGGCGATGCCAACGCTTGTGCGCTTATTCACAGCACAGGGTACAACATCACTCAACTTGAATTCCAGAGGCAAATAGCCCAAAGCTACCTCACAAGGTGGGACAACACGCCGACAGGACCTGGTCTCAAAGAACGTCAAAGCCTGGTGACATTGCGCACGATATGACAAAGTGGCCCACTTTGTTGGAATCGTACCTAACATCAAAAGGCGCAGGTGCGCTGGTGCGCTGGAGACAATGCAACAATACGGTGCGCACACAGTGCACTTAATGTGCCATCGGCATGTGCATCCCATTCTTCGAACCATACCATACTAAATCAGTGTCCCAAAGGTCCCTAATTATATTTGTTGCGATGTATCAAGGCCTGAAATAAAATTTGTCACGTTGTGCTTTTTGACGTAGCCTAGTGGCCAAGTGTGACCATATGGTCATGCGCCGTATTTTGTAAACTAAGAGCACGTTCACAAAGAAAGCCTTTATTTGACTCATTTAGACACAGATACGATAAAAAATGACATTAGTTGCGACAAAACAAGGAAATAAAGAAACCGGGCCCTAATGGGCAAAGTATGTCTTCATGGAACGCATAGTATCTGGAAAATGCGCATAGTAGAAAAAAAGTGGAATGTTAACCATTCGTTCCAGAATCCTGTTTAAGAAAGTCCATATTTGTTTACGTGTTATAACTTTGCTTAGTGAGTGCCTTTTCGCACAAGCAACAAGGCTTCCCTTATTGCAGAGTTCAAGATGTGGAAACTCTGTATCAAAAAAATGCCAGAGGTTTTCTCGTCACTATGCATGTTCAAAAATCTCTATATCATTCTAAAGATTCGGAGTCACTGTCCATGATGTGGTCGCAAGCGTGAAACACGTGAGAGAGGTGAAGGTAGAAACTAAGAGAAAAAAACATATCGAGACAATGCATACGGGCCCGTACTGGTCGCGAAACATCAGCGATAGGAATTTTTAATACCAGGAGCTAAAACGACGGTTTCTATTTTTCGCACCGATCGCTTTCCGGCTCTGCCGTCTGTGTTTAGGTTTTCTGCTGAGGTATTCGCTTCGAAAAACTGAAAAACACGCTGCTCGCTGTTCCCTGGGGAAGTCATCTTTCCTTTCAGCGGAGCGGAATCATCTCTTCTAGGTGAAAGCGTCAGTCGCACATCAAAGCTTCCGGTTCTTCTCGTATTTTGCAGTGAGAGTGGCGGAAACTTCCCCCAACATTATTTTCTGTCTATCTCTCGCCAAATCTTTTGTCCTCTCTAAGTTTAGTCAATGCTGAAGAGCCTGAATAAAATAGCGCTGGCCATAGACAACATTTTCCCGTCTGCTTCTTGCTACCCAAGCCTTGGTTATTATCTGAAACGCGTGTTACGTGAGACATTTTTGCTTTCTACTTACATCCTTTCCGTCAGAAGCAACAGTAGCGGATCCGCGTCACACAATGCAAATGGAGCGTGGAAATGTAAAAACAATGTAGCCTTCGCCAGGAACTCGCACTGGCTAAAAGTAAATTGCAGTACCGGTTCACATGGCTGTGCTCCTTTTTTATTAAGTCAGAATGAAATTAGATTTTGGGAATGTGACCAAAAGTCAAATAAGTTAAAATTGTTCGATGTCTTTCTCCCAGCGGAAGTCAGGCACATTCCTTTTATGCTGTGGCAATTTCGAGCAGCATGATGACACATTTAGTGACGACAATTGTAGGCACAAAAAAAGGAAGTATTGTTGACCATCATTCAAGCCGCGAGAATTCTGTTTTGTGCAAAGGCAGGTGATGGGCCACGAGAAAGAAAATTCTCATTGCCTCATCTTACTCGAAGCTGTAAACACTGAATGAAGCAGAGTGGGCTGGAAGCAGAATTTCATAATATTTAACCCAATGTAGCGAAAGAGAAAAAAATGCCGTCCATGTGAGTGCAGCACGAAGCTAGAAAAAATGTCAGAAAGACGTTGGTCCCGGGTTCGAATCCCTGGACCAGGACAAAATTTTCTCCAACTGCGAAGATTTCTTTCTGAGAAATCTGTGTGCGGTTCCTAGCTAAACTCAATGCTCGATTCGGGTGGATGATTATTTTTCCCCTTCGTGAACATTAGTTTACCTCGCACGCTTCCGTAGAACTAATTTGCAAAACCCAAAACATTGTCAGGACTTTCTCGACACATCCGCTGCGTTGTGGCTGTTGTGCCATTTATGCTTATCTGTGATTTGAAATAATACGTGAGCAAGCTCACTGATATCACCTGCCACGAAAACAAATAAAACGACTCTCGCAGCACATGCACTGGAAGGTTGAGCAGCGTGTATGAAGTAAACATCTCGAGCTGACAAAAACAAAAAAGAACAAAAAAAAGAAAACAAAGAAAAGAAAGTACCTGCAGCATGAGCGCCATAAAAAGCACCGAGAAATGCAAGTTTATATCCCCTTACATACAGCTACTTTCCTATATATACATATTTGCAGTCACTTGCAGGTCCATGGCAAGTAAGGCGTCGTGCAACAAAGATTAATCGCTCTCCGAATGGATATCACTGCATTTCGTGCCTGCAAGGCAAACGCAAGCCGCTCCCGATTGGTTTACTCACCGTGCTCTTTGGCCAATATAGGGGAGGCATTTGCTATGTATAGATAGTAGTGTCCATAGATCGCATTGGATCGAAAAAACATTCCACGCCCCAGATTTTCCGCGCTTTTACTTACCAGGCTATGCTTGAGAATGTTGTATAAGTTGGCATTTTCGCGGTAGTTTTGGTATGGAAGTAATCGAGTAATTTGAGTGCCTGGTTAATCGAATCGATACCAATATTTGTTCGAGTGCCTGTGGCTTAAATGATGTGAAATGCGAGGGCATTGTAAAGATAAATGACGAAGCGCTGGTGGGTAACTTGAACTTCTCGTTGTATAATACAGCAAAACGGTCTTTCCTGCTTTCTCACTGTTCCGAGGAAGTTATGGCTCTTTCGAAAGTGGGTCACTACTGGCAGCACCATTTTTACTCTCTCAACGGCAACAAACTAGTGTTCTTCGATTTCCCTCAACATGGTAGAAGAGAAGGTGGAATATTTTATATATTTGCCTCAAATGATAAGAATTCACGACGAATCACAGCAACGATTAGCCCTCGTCGAGAACATGAAGAGAACAGCAAAAGTGTGTTTTGCGCAAACAAAACACCTCGATTATCTCCTTTTTGCCCATCTGTGTTTTAAATGGCAAAAACACAGCTTCAAAAAAGTTATCACGGCCACTGGTTGCAACATTCTTACCTCCAGAGGGCTGTATTGCAATTCTCAGCCGACCACAAGTTCGCAGCACCTTGTGTAATTTCCGCCAGTGCGCCAGTGCTAGGGAAAGTGTAGCCTGCGCTGTATCCCTAGGACAGCAAGAATTGCGCTCGCGTATTACTGTCACAAGTGAGAAGCCGGTCTATTCACTTACTTTTGCCCATGAGAAAAGCGGCTGCTCGTAAGCTGCGGGGAGTTTTCTGTGTGCTAAACTCACCGCTACACTCTTGAGCAGCAGACTTGTGGCGTATATTAAGCAGATGGTTCTTTATGTGAACGTGCCTTAGCGGCAAGTGGTAAGTCTCTATCACTGGCTCGAGGAAACCAACACGTAATGATCTCCGAGTGTCCTTATCGTCAGGGACGGGCGTCCACTCTATACCGCCTAGCCTGCGGCTGCGCCAGGACTCTGGTGCCTCTAATTACTGGCGGCAGCCATTACACGTAACTGCTTGGTTCTAGGGAACCGTCTGGTTGTGCGGGTTTGTGGCCTGCCGATAGACACGATCAGCACACAGTTTTGATCTGAGCTTCTTGGGAGCTTGGTACTGTCATTGGTCAGCAGGGTGCTTACTAAAAGCGTAGTATAGCTAGCAGTGTTATTTATTTATTTATTTATTTATTTATTTATTTATTTATTTGCAGAGGCCGACGGTGGTTATTCGACATTTCAGTCACCTATTATTTGCTGGCACGAATATCTTACCGAACATTTATCATTATCATTTACCTTGCTTCCATTCGAGCATCGTTAATAATAATAATAGTAATAGTATTAATAATAATAATAATAATAATAATAATAATAATAATAATAATAATAATAATAATAATAATAATAATAATAATAATAATAATAATGATAATAATAGGTGGACGTGGAGAACGCTTTGTGTACATCCTGTGTGGCAACAGCCTTCGTGGCCATTAGCTAGACAGTGTGACCAGCAGCTCGGAAGAGGTTTCATGTTGCGTTACTATGTCCACCATTCTCTAGCTTTGGCTTTAGTGGCTGCTTTCGTCAAAATTATACATTTCCTAAGTGTGCATATGCATTACGACTGTGCCGTGGGCTTCGCCTCTCAAAGGGAAATGTAGTGTTCCGTATAATCTTCGTACCTGCTTTTAGTGTGGTAAGTGTGCCGACACTATCAATAAAACAAAACAAAAAATTTGCCCACTCAGTGTTTCGTAATACGCCTAAGTTGCGTCATTCTCGCATCCTAGGCCCTTCTTGATCTGTTTCCTTATAGTAGTCATAAACCACGAAGTTATAATGAAGAAAGAAATACGAAGGATTCAAAAAAGAAATATAAGAGCTTTAACAATTTCTCATTCTGCCTTGCGCAAAACAATATGGGAGAAAAGAGCTGAGAGCACCCAGCACACTTCCCTAACGGCGTGATGAGTTTCCTGGCGGTCGTACGAGAATACCAGGGCGGTAGGGGCAGGACAAAAATAAGTACTAAACCTCGCCGCCGTTCATGCCAGTCACACGCGCATGCACCCTTGCCCATATTTCCGCCTTTCTATTCAACGTCATATCCAGGCTTTGCGCAGGCATGAGCCGAGACAAAGCCAAAATGTCTCCGCACCGTAAATACCAGTAGGAAATGGCTGGGGATTAACTAGCCCATGTCGAAACACGCGCAAGGCACACAGATTTTCGCTTCTTCAACTTTCTTTGAAGCCACTGCGGCTGAAAATTTGCTAGGCTTCACGGAATCATATTGAAGGCTGCGAAAAATGCTCGTTGAGTATAAATCACGTCTTGGTGCATGGCCATAAGCCTCACCCAGAAAAGAACCATTTTGTTGAAGGCTCCGAGGATAACTTCAGACGGGATGCACAGAACTAAGACGCATGTTTGATGTCGTTTCGTTCCTGTGTGGGCCTTCGTGCTGCGTGCTGCTTTTTTAACATACGTAACACAGCAAGCGTGTCCGTCTGAGGTAGGCTATACATCGGTGCGGCAACTTTAACGGGATTGCTGCCTGCTCCTCCTCAGTTCACATACTAGGAATGCAAGTGCTCGCGTATATTACCTCGAGAAGAACGTTAAAGTTGTCAAAGAAGATTGTTATGGGCCAAAATGTAATTGAACAGATAGAGACGACGCTTACGAAGCGAATGACAAAATGCAGATCTCCTGTTGCGCGTCCGTAAAGTACTTCTATGGTTTCTTTACTTTTTACGGTTGGTGTTTCAGTTGCCCGAGTTAATTGCCCGAACCACAAATTTTAACACAATCGGTGGTCTTTGGAGGCCATCTAAAAACGTTTCTGACATGGAACCAAACCAGCATAGATTTCTTAACTGCAAGCGTCTCGGTCCTAAGTGCCCGCAGCTTATTACATACCGTATAGACTCGTGTAAGGGCCTCTGTTTCTCTTCACAATTTTGACGAGGTGCGGCCCTTACACAGGACCAGCCTATATTGCCTCATGTTTTGGACTAGTATCCTCCGTGATCTTCCGTGATCGCCTGACGCCATATAAGTGAACGCTATGCTTTATTCATAATGAATTTATTCATTCATTCATGGCCGTCGAGCACTTGGCTACTGGTCTTCGCTATCACTGCCACTGCTATCGTTGCCACGCTATTACTGTCCCGGAGGAACATGGAGGAGCGGCTCGTGGCCGCGCCCCGGGCGTCAGAGGTGAAAGAACACCTCTCGGCGCGCGAAAGTACGCTGATGCGCGCGCGCATCATCAGTGCACCGAACGCGCTTGCTTCTCAGTTGGAATTCTTGTTCCAGATTTTGTGCTGCCACTTTTAGGGTGCGGCCCTTACACGGGTGCAGCCCTTACACAGGTTTGTACGGTGTACAGAGCATATGTCCTAACTTGCGTATAAAAACCATAGTGTAAGGCATGGCAGTTTATAAGCGAGGCGGGATGACTGCGGAATGAAAGGTGTTCTGCGTAGCCTACCATTTTTACAATCTACATCACCCAAAACGCGTCAACCGCTTTTTTCCGAAACAGCAACCGTTATTATTCTGTTCAGTTCAGACACGGGTTTCGGTTCAAGTTCGGGTTTGATTCGGCATCCTGATTTAAATACGAGGTCATTTCGTCACTGTAGGGTATATCGTCCCGAAACGTCGCAGTCTGTTATGAGGGATGCTTTAGTGGAGGAATTCAGATTGATTTTAACAACTGAAGCTCTTTAACATGCACCGAAAGTACATGAGACAAAAGTGTTTGGAGTTCGCCTGCATCGGATGGGTGACTGCTGCGGCCGCTCTGTTAAAAAAAAAAAAAAAAAAAACATGAGCCCCGTATGCAATAATCCTATATGAACATATGGGAGTCCCCATAAGAACCCGTACCATTCCCATATATTATAGGAAATATTCCCCAGTACCATACAGCGTAATGTACGGCTTTATGTATTGGGACCTCCATACGTCCATATGGGATTATTGAATATGGGGCTGATGTTTTTTTTTTTTTTTTATACGGCGGAGATCAACCCCACGATATCGTGCTCAGCAACAGAATGCCATAGCCACTTAGCCACCACGGCCAGTAAAATATGGGCTCCTGCACTTTCTTAACTGCCCAATGGTGAATTTGTCTTATGTCCGCGAAGGGATTCCCGGCGTGGTGAAAAGAGTAAGCTTTCTGAAGGGCGCCTTATATTCGCAAATGAAAGAGCATTGGTGGGGAGCTTCCTGAAGAAGAGAAAAGTCATAAGGGAAAGGTAGGGAGGTTAACCAGGCTGAGCCCAGTAGGCTACCCTGCACTGGGGAAGGGGGAGAAGGGATTGATTGATGAATTGGAGCAGCTGCATAATAATACGATATCATAGTTCATTTAACTGATTAACCAGGTAAGAGCCTCTCTTTGGCCATTGTATAGCTGTCGTATCAAATATTTCACGAATGAAATGCTAACAGTTCATAAGTTCCACCATGGTTGCTACACGTACGTTGGTTCATGTCATTATGAAAAAGTTAGCATTACTTATGAAACTGAACAGTCTGGATTACATTTGTTGTCATTTGTTATACCCTAGATGCGTGCTGTCTATGCCAGCTAATTTGGAAAAATAAGCTGACGATATTATGCCCGACTAAAGTTGTTAAGCCTTGTAGAGCACCCCTATCAAGCCTTTGTTCTTAGAACTTCCAATTTCCGCTTTCCAAGCTGCTCCATTCTCTATTGAATTTTACCTTGCTTGTGGTTGCCATCTTTGCTCTTTGAACTAGTAAAGAAGTTCGTTCCTTTTCGGCTATACGTCCGCTTCGTCTGACCTAGCTCCTGTACAGCACGCACCATCATCGACGTGAGCGTTCTGCAACGAAACGTACTACCAATAGAAAAGATCCGATCGAGAGAGTGCTTTAGAGCACATCTAATGATTTCTTCTCAGTGTAAAACGGAGAAGTGCGCCTACTTGCTTCTACACTTGCCCAGTTAGCTCATTAGGGAAATAAAGAATAAGAGTGTCTTTTGAGAATATAGCCGTCGTTACAAAGGGTGCTTGACGAGTCACAGAGAGCCACAAAACTTTTTTAGGGGCGAAGCTCCTTAGGGCGTGGGTCTGTCCTTCCTCCGATGTAGTATGTAGCCACCTGTAGTTTTATGAAGTGTTCACTAGATGGCGTAAGTGTCGATCTTTCTATATATAAGTGTATATAATGTCACTAGATGGCGCTAGTTTTTCGTATAGTTGATGAGAAAACCTACAATGTAGTGCGACGGGTTACCGCCAGGGGTGTTATAATAAAAGGTGCTCGCTCTTGGCGCGCTTTCTCTTTCGCTCGGAGTCGCCGGATGGAAGACAAGGCTGCGGAGCGGAGAGCACGGAAGGCGGCGGCGGCGCATTACAATGCAGTGCGACGGGTTACCGCTAGGGGGTGTATAATAAAAGGTGCTCGCTCTTGGCGCGCTTTCTCTTTCGCTCGGAGTCGCCGGATGGAAGACAAGGCTGCGGAGCGGAGAGCGCGGAAGGCGGCGGCGGCGCGCTACAATGCAGTGCGACGGGTTACCGCTAGGGGGTGTTATAATAAAAGGTGCTCGCTCTTGGCGCGCTTTCTCTTTCGCTCGGAGTCGCCGGATGGAAGACAAGAGTGCGGAGAGCACGGAAGGCAGCGGCGGCGCGCACTCGCAGGCAGAATCCGCGGTGAGAGCCCGCGAGGCCGCGGCTTCACGACAGGCAGCACGATGGCGGCGCGAAGACCCCGTAGTGCGAGAACGAGAGGCAGAAGCGGCACGGCTGCGGCGCGAAGACTCAGGCGTTCGCGAACGCGAAGCAGCGGCGTTATCCAACCGTTATCCCTTCATTTCACGGACCACAAAGCCGTGGTAATGAAGGGACTCCGCAAACCAAGCATCTAAGAAGAAGCGTCTAAGAAAATAAAACGTATTGTATATATACACACACTGTTTCTCACGTGTTTACTTGATCCTATACTGGGCGAATCACTCGGAGTATTCACGGTTTACCGATGATCCCTCCGGAGCTTCGCCCCATCATCATCATTCACCTCGTGGATATGCTGTGATTTTCTGACATGCTGTCATCAAGAACACAACTCAGGTGCTTCGCATATGCTTGTTTATTGCTGTGTTTTTTTTCTTAGTATGTAAACGAGTATTCGATAACCATAAGCAGACCACCTATTTCTTCTGTTTTTGCATAAGCGGACCTCAGATCTGCACAGACGCATTCTCTACATCGTCCGTCGCGAGACTTCAACTAATTCGCCAGACTCGGGCACGATCGAGGCTGTCGCGACCGAGCTGTCACCCGAATTCTACCTCACCAATGCATTCACAGGCTCATTTTCGTGGACATCGGTGCGTCACGGTGCCCAGCACACCGTCACCTCTAAGCCATACAGGTATTTTAACTGTTGTCGAGTCGTTTGATCGCTTTGATGCGGCAAACCACACATAATGTTGTGGGCCATACCGGGCTGTGTTTCCGGCCATAAAGACCCCCTATGGGTTCATGTTCATGCTGAAGCCCCTAATTATATTTGACGTACGTGGACAGCTCACCCTGTTATGAGTCCTGTATATATAAGGGAGTACAATGCTGCGTAATGTACATAAGCACTGCAAACATGGTCTTTTTTTGCGGGAAACTGTGGCATTTGTCTCTGCATCGTGGACTTTGGTTTTGAAAAGTTATCAAAGCCATCTCTCATGGTTTCGAAATTCGCGGAAGAAGAGGCGCGTCTTGATGTTGTGCACTAAGTGTTAGGCTAAGCAACCTACTATACGACTCCGTGTTTGGCCAGCGCAGCTGTTTTCTTTTGTTTTAGCCTCAGTGATGATTCACAGGAAAGAGTGCACTACTTATACGTATAATTCTTCAGCTGGAATGTTCATCGGCAGGCCAATTACAGCTCGCATACTTCCAAGATGTATAAATTTCAGTTGTTTCTGTTGCGTTACGTCGAACGCGCTTGTTCCTATACACCAGCATGGAACAGGGGCCAGATTCACGAAGTCCGCTAATCGACAAAACTGTAGCATTAGAGAGTGACCTATCACATTATGATAGAGCCTGTGATTACTGGCGACTTGTTTTGGAAAACAGCAAACTTGTTTTTGGCAGCTTTATTACAGGGCGACTTGAAAAGCTCACATGCTCGTCTTGGCAGGGTTTCACTTTCTGTTAAAAGGAACAGCTCTGACAGTCCAACTGCCCCTGTTTCTCAGAAGTCCGAATTAGCCGATATTCTACGTTTAATTTTCGTAAACCAGGCCTTCCTCACGCCACAGAAAAACAATTGAGGTTTAGGAACTGTTCACTTTAGAATTGGGCAACAAGCAGACTTAGGTGCCAAGTTACCAGAAGCTGGCCTGAGAAATAAGCGTCGTGTGCCTAGATCTTTTATCTAGCTGAAGGAAGAACGAACTTCCTTTTGATTAGTATTTGGGAGTAATCCTTAACGCGAAAACTAAATTCGTAATTATTAAGCTACTCAAGATTAAAATTTGTATTAGTTCCGCATGAAATGCCGCAGATAATGCATCAGATAATAAGAAAACACCTTTTTCACCATCGTATGCAAAGCTTGCGCTGAATCTCCCTTGGACAATGGCTCAGACACGGTAATTTTTCACACCGACCTGATAAGACTCGGGAAACTTCGAAGACGTGTGAATAACACGACTGAAAAATGTATGGAGTAGTGTTCCAGCTTCGAAAGAAGCACGATTACTTGGGTTGCCAGGGGTGGTACAAAGGCAGCATCATCAAACTTGCGGGGCCAACTATTACGCACAAAGCACCATTCATTGCAAGGCGTCCGACCATGGTACCGGCTCCTAATTCGAATTCTTCTCATCAAACAATCGCAGTCCTTGGCATCCCAAACACACTCATTCTGGCCCTCGTAATTGCACGCGTATCTTTCCACCCTCTTTGTTTGCATTTGAATGCGTAGGAGTGCGAGAATATTTGCTTTCATCGAACAAAACTTGTAAACACATGCACCCAGGCGTCTCTTTTTATCTCCTCTGTTAAAGCAACGGGTTCGATGCTGCACGAACTTTGTGTAGGACACCAATTTAATGACAGCACACATGAGACAGGTAAATGCTTAGCCGAAGTGCATGGTCTCTATTGCACCTGGCCAAATAAGTGAGCCGTCTCACACAAATGCTTGCGGAGTTTGTAGTAGATGTAAACATAAACCTGATGAAATTCTATTGACCTGAAAAAGAAAACAAAGAGCGCCCTTTCACGAGACAGCCTAGGTCACAATCACTTAACACCTTCTTGCGTATATTTCTGCAAGCAAGTGCTGCTAAACATGACTAACACTCGTTCGCACAGAGTAAGGAAGTTCCTTACAGATAACTCTCTTTAGGACATCTGCATAATACAGGTACTTGAATTGGTATACTTGCGACATCAAGTACAGACATATGTGCTGATATTCAGCGCTCCACTACGCCCAGAATTTCTGCCTATCAGCTTACCACTAGACTCCTCATTACCATTGACTGCTTAGATACCTTAAATACCACTGAACTGAAATGGTACAACGATAATGCTTGACCAGCCAAAAAGCTCCTTGACTATGAGACATGCCATAGTGGAAGGCTTCAGAAACTTTTCCACCATCTTGGGCAGATTAATGCGTACGCACTGTGAATGTTCAAGTGTACCACGACTTCAAGTGTACCAGAGAACTGGAAGAATGGCAACATTATTCTAATCCATAAGAAGGAAGACATTGAAGAATTATAGACGCATTACCTTGCTTTCCGTATTGTATAAAATATTCACCAAGATAATTTACAAAAAAATATGGGGTTTTACGTGCCAAAACCACGATCTGATTATGAGGCACGCCGCAGTGGGGGACTCCGGAAATTTGGACTACCTGGGGTTCTTTAACGTGCACCTAAATCTAAGTACACGGGTGTTTTCGCATTTCACCCCCATCGAAATGCAGCCGCCGTGGCCGAGATTTGATCCCGCGACCTCGTGCTCAGCAGCCCAACACCATAGCCACTGAGCAACCATGGCGGGTAAGACAATTTCAAATAGAATCGGGGCAACATTTTACTTCAGTCAACCAAGATAACAGGCTGGGTTCAGGAAGGGATATTCTACGATGGATCACAGCCATGTCATCAATCATGTAATCGAGAAGAATGCGGAGTACAATAAACCTCTCTATATGGCTTTTATAGATTATGACAAGGCATTCGATTCACTAGAGATACCAGCAGTAATTGAGGCATTGCTTAACCAAGGAGTACAGTCAACATCATCATCATCATCATCATCATCATCATCATCATCATCATCATCAGCCTATATTTATGTGCACTGCAGGACGAAGGCCTCTCCCTGCGATCTCCAATTACCCCTGTCTTGAGCTAGCGTATTCCAACTTGCGCCTGCGAATTTCCTAACCTCATCATCCCACCTGACTCTCTGCCGTCCTCGACTGCGCTTCCCTTCTCTTGGTATCCATTCTGTAACCCTAATGGTCCACCGGTTATCCATCCTACGCATTACATGGCCTGCCCAGCTCCATTTCTTCCGCTTAATGTCAACTAGAATATCGTCTACCCCCGTTTGTTCTCTGATCCACACCGCTCTCTTCCTGTCTCTTAACGTTACTCCTAAGATTTTTCGTTC
Organism: Dermacentor silvarum; assembly: GCF_013339745.2. Lineage (NCBI taxonomy): Eukaryota > Metazoa > Arthropoda > Arachnida > Ixodida > Ixodidae > Dermacentor > Dermacentor silvarum. The sequence goes on from NC_051154.1 coordinate 156,094,651, forward strand.
CATCGCTCTTTGTGCGGTCCTTAACTTGTTCTCGAGCTTCTTTGTTAACCTCCAAGTTTCTGCCCCATATGTTAGCACCGGTAGAATGCACCGGAAGGAGTACAGTAAGCATACGTGAATACCTCGGCAAATATCCACAAAGATTCAACAGCTGCCTTGGTTATCCACAAGAAAAGTAGAAAGATACCTATCAAGAAAGGGGTCAGGCAAGGAGACACATTCTCTCTAATGCTATTCGCTGCATATTCGCTGCATTAAAGTCATTAGATTGAGAAGGCTTACGAGTGAGGATCAACCACGAATATCTCAGCAACATTCGGTTTGCAGATGATATTGTCTTGTTCAGCAATCCCGAGAAGAATTACAAGAAATTATTGAGGACTTTAACCGAGAAAGTGTAAGAGTAGGGTTGAAGATTAATATGCAGAAGACAAAGATAATGTTCAATAGCCTGGCAAGGCAACAATTATTCACGATCGCCAGTCAGCCTCTAGAGTCTGTAAAAGAGTATGTTTATCTAGGTCAATTACTCACCGGGGACCCTCATCATGAGAAATAAATTTACAGAAGAATAAAATTGGGTTGGAATGCATACGGCAGACATTGCCAAATCCTGACTGGGAGATTACCACTGTGGTTGAAAAGAAAAGTGTACAATCATTGCATTCTACCGGTGCTAACATTGAGGGCGGAAACTTGGAGATTAACAAGAAGCTCGAGAGAAAGTTAAGAACCGCGCAAAGAGCGATGGAATGAAAAATGTTAGGCGTAACGTTAAGAGACAGGAAGAGAGCGGCGTGGATCAGAGAGCAAACTGGCATAGCGGATATTGCAGTTGACTTTAAGAGAAAGCAATGGAGCTGGGCAGGCCATGTAATGCGCAGGGTAGATAACCGGTGGATCATCAGAATTACAGAATGGATGCCAAGAGAAGGGAAGAGCAGTCGAGGACGGCAGAAAACTATGTTAGGTGATAAAATTAGGAAATTTGCAGGTGGAAATTGGAATCAGCTAGCGCAATACCGGGGTAATTGGACATCGCAGGGAGAGGACTTCGTCCTGCAGTGGTCATAAAAATAGGCTGATAATGATAATGATGATGATGAATGTCAATGTTCACCTAAAGTATTCTTGTATAGGGAAGATCTCCTCGGTGGTCTGGAATTAAGTCCCTGACAGCATGTTCAGTAGCAGGACCATAATGCGGCAAAGCGTCGAGTATATTTTCTTTCTGTCACAAAATCCGTTTTTCTCACATCTCACCATCAGTTGTGAGAGTCCACACCCTGAGCTGATCTGCATGCAAAACAACAACGAAGCTCGACTAAATTAAGAAAAAGAAAACTGTGCAGGTATGTAAAGTCAGGCTTGTACTAAATAAAGACCTGTAAAAGCGCGTTTTGGTTTAACTTTTCGCATTTGCATGACAGCAAGTAATTACTTTTTTTTTCACTAGCAGCCCATCCAGAACAGGGCACTAAGCAGGTAGCTCTACAGTGAACAAACCGCTCGTGTCTGAATATAGAGCAGCGTTATTGCTTTATTCACGCCGAAAATGGTTTCTGCGAGCAGCTGTGGCTCACTTTTGTTGTAAACCTAAGTTCTAAACCACATAAGCCTGCTGCATGGACAACACTTTTCTCTTATCTGCGAGAATAAATTGTGATTATCTGGTGACAAAAAGATGAACATGGTCAACAGGGATACTTCTTTGGTAGAAGAAGACGAGGTATATAATTGATTTCTACTTATAGAGGAACACTGAAGAGCGACCCTAAATCAGTGTAGAAGTGCTCAGTATTGTTTCAATTGCCCTTGTTTTTATATATTTGGCGAGAGATGCTTGATTGCTATTATAGAAAATAAAGGCGAAAATTTGCGTCTTTTAAAATTTTTTTTTCTCGCCCGGATCCAGCACCTCTACGTCAGTGTTATCAGATTTCCAAGTACTTTACCTACGTCGCCAGTTTCAGTGTGGAGAAAGCTCTGAAACTTACTTGGTTGGGTGCTTTGGTCTGTTAGAATGTTATAAAATCCTTTTTGCCCGAAAAATTTTAAAGGTAAAGTCTTTCTTATAGTGACTTACACCACTTTTCTGCATCGAGTATGTTTTTCTAGCCTTTTTTTTTTCGTGCGCCAATAAACTGCATGTTTATTGCCTCTTATCGTGGACCGATTCTGGAGATAGTACAGCCTCAAAATATGAGCCACTATATGCTACTGGCACCACTGGTCGCCGTGATGTACCGAAAAAAAAAAAATATATATATATATATAGGAAAGTCAGAAGCACAACTTCGCGGTTATCTTAGGTTTAATATTTTCCCAACAGTTTCGGTCGGTGGACCGACCTTTTTCAAGGGATCCCTTGAAAAAGGTCGGTCCACCGACTGAAACTGTTGGGAAAATATTAAACCTAAGATAACCGCGAAGTTGTGCTTCTGACTTTCCTAAATACGCTTGGCCCATTGAAAAATCCAGTTAACACTATATATATATATATATATATATATATATATATATATATATATGAACGAGAACAAAGGAACCGAGTCACCCGCTTTTTATTAGTCATATCATGAGAAGCCTACAAACAACGACATAACGACAACACAGGGGAAAATACTTGTACTTACTAAGTGAAATAAAGACATTATCAATTATTTGAAATGAAAATGCATGAAAAAACAACTTGCCGCAGGTGCGGAACGATCCCACGTCTTCCCAATACGCGGGAGATGCTCTTACCATTGAGCTACCCCGGCGCCGTTATGCCATCTACTTTCTGGGGTATTTGTGTTTTTTTTTACTACTACAACTAACTCTGGGAGGGTTAGCCAACGCTACCGCTCCCAAACCTATGCGGCGGATGTGGAACATCCTTTCTGGCGCAGGCGTCACGAGTACGTGATCTGAATAAACTCACACAGGCTGTTGTTGCTTCATCCATTTTCATTTCCATTAATTTATTGATTTGCCTTTATGTTTTCTTGGTGTAATTCTTTGTTAGCTTCTTATGATATGATTATATATATATATATATATTAACATTATAAGCCGCCGGCATGATTTGAATGAGGGCCCCTAGCACAGCGCCCCGATTCTCTAACCATTAGACCACGGACGCATGCCCCAGCAGGCGGCATACAACATTCCTGAGCACTTCCCGCGTGCAAGCCAGCGCGTGGAGGCGTTTGGCGCGTTTCATGGCAATATCAATTATATGAACACCCCATGAAATCTTTCGCCACCGTCAAAAATTGGAAAGAAAAATACAGTGTTCTTGTTTTATTACGTTTTCTGAAGACCATTACTCACATTAACTGTACGCGTTCCCTTTAGGTCAGAATTTGCACGCCAGCTGGCGAAATATGTCTAGCTGTGTTCGTGTTCCAATCGCACAGACTGGTGCACTGAAGCAGCTGTATTCTAAGACCTCAGTTTAGACCATTTTGCTTGCTTTAACAAATTGTAACACAGCTATGCAGACCCTGCCAGCTTGGGCCGTCGTTTTCCCACAGGTAGTAGCCATGGTAGTATCTCTGCAGCGAAGCGCCGAGTCTATCACATCGCGTAAAAATGCATCCATGTGTGAATTGTGTGAACGCCAGGCGAGCAGCTCCTTTGGAACGCTAATCGCACTCAAGCAAGAAGGGCCCGCATACGCGCGAAGACCAGTCCGTGGTCCAGACGTATAGTGAGAACGTGCTGCTGCGTGTGCGGCGCACGCTGCAACTCAACGCTGGGGGTGCCCAGACGCCGCGCTGCGGGAGCAGGAGGCCGAGGAGGCTAAGCGGCAACGCCGACAAAACCCTGCACTTCAAAAGTGCCAAGCGGACGCACACATCGTGCCGACCGTGAAATTGGCGCAATACGGGAACGCGAGGCCGACGTGAGGCGACAAGACCCTGTAGTTCCAGCCGATTATATTTCGTGCAATTCATACTACCAGTAAAGCTACGAGCCTACCTTCGTGTAATATTGTACCATGTTGCGATCAGATTCATTGTTCCGCCCTCATGGCGACATTGGCATATTTAAAAAAAATGAAATTAGTAAAATTAACCAAGAGCAGGATTCGGAGAGCGGGCATCTAGCACACAAGCCTGATACTGTAACCATTTGTAACCATTACTACTCTATCATAACGCCACGGTCGCGTTTCCCCCATAACGGCATGCCTCATAATCGGATCGTAGTTTTGACATGTAGATCCCGCAAATTATTTAAAATGATTAACACTTAATCATACTTCGAAATGTCGGCTCATCCCAAAGACAGTGCTGTAAAAACAAAAATTCAGTCCGGCGCTCCTTCTGCTCCTCTCACGAGAGAGCGTCGCGATAAAAGGTGGTACGCAGCGACTCTGCCCCTATCTCACTCCCAACTCGCTCTGGAAGACTTTGCCTTTCATCGACTTTAACTGGAGGTGGAATCGCTATCCAACTATGTTAATAGTCTCGCATAGACACTGTTCTCATCCATGACGCCACGGCCCAGCCAATGGGGAAACTTCGAGGTGGCGTCGGCCACCCATCTGTAGTTTTTCCGGCTATACTGGCTTACCAACTCACCGTGCGCGGTCAACGTCAGGCGATGCGTACTCGACGCTGCACCCGTTCCTTTTATACAGTAATAGGGCGCCCAGTATAGTGCGCGTCCGTACCGATGTTCGGTGTTCGCCCGCGCCGAAAACATCGGTGCGATCGTGTTTCTGTAGGCGGTGTGAAGGCTCCCTCCAGCCACACCGTACGCAGTACAGCAGTCACGTGATAAGTCGGGCATGTCCGTTGGGTAGATGCAGCTTATCCGGACTTTCTGGCAAGCGCGTGCCGGTGCACAACTGTCATACTATAGGCTGAACTGTGGTGCGGGATACAGCGCACCTAATGCGTACTTGGAAACCACGCCAAAAAGAAAAGGAACGAAGACTAACAGAGCGGAACAAGCGCTTGCTTCACTGGTTACTTCATTGAATACAACGAAACACAATCACGTAGCTACTATGCGGGTGACTGCGCGTAATAGTGAGAAAACGTCTAATTGGTTATACGCATTATTTCTTTTTTCTTGTTGGGGGGGGGGGGGGTTGACACGTAGAGCGTGATAGGGGAAGGGGAGGCTTCACACTGGCCTCGTCTCCGCATCCACGAGAAAGGCGTTGACCAAAATAGGCGAACAAAAGAAACCCTAGAATGATCAGCGTAACCGGTGAAACGTACCCATATCCTTTAGGAGCCACGAACATTCTGCCTAGTACAGGCGACAACCTCTACTGGGGGAAGCCAACGATACTGCTGCGTGCGGTATTGCAATAACAGTGCTACAGAATGTGGACTGCTGCAATTTGAACTCTTCCACGTAGTCACGGCCCTGTGCCCATATATTAACGCGCATAGGCTTTCCGAAAACAATATAGAGGGAACGTAGCTGGAAATATGCGTTCCATGAGGCGTGTATTTAATGAGTAATTGATGGTTACAGGTGCATACTGATACAACAAATTGATACTTTTCGTATACCCTGTTAGATCTCGCTTACTCTAGAGTTATAAATGCTTGTCAGTGCTGCCAGACACTTCTCTCTCTTTTTAGATTTCATGATGGGGTGCTATACTTGTGCGAATGCTTGAGAAACTCTCGCTTTCTTAAGAAACAACATTGTTGAATATATTGTGAACGTGGCAACGCTGCCACCTTAGAGCGTCCTCGCTGAGAGATCATAAAAATTATCGAGCCGACGCGCCAAATTGAAATACGTGGCGGACGCCAGTTCAAACTAAGAATATCTCTTAAATATCCCTAATTGGCTCACAACTGACGAGGAGCACACATAAGTGGAAAGGGTTCCGTGGGGGCCGAGCTAGCGCAGCGAAAGTAGCTGACCGGATGAGGAGGGGGATGCCGGCGTCTTCGATTGGCGTGCTTCCGCTTGGTTAGCTAGCGGCCGCTGGTCGAAAATCACGGCGGCGTGCAACGGAAGATTAAAAATGACAATAAAACGGATCGTCAGCGAAGAAACGTTGGCCGAGCGTTGTCGTATACATGCCGAAAGGGCTCGACAATGTTATACTGCCACGCAAGCATTTTATTATACGCAAATAAATCCATTCTCCCCGGCAGCTCCGACTAGAAGTACCAGACCAATCGCAGGGCAGACATCTGTTCCCTTCGGAACGGGGCAGTCTCCGGCTATTTCGAGTAAAAAATTAGTTTTGTTCGGCATATTAATGCACCTTTAATCAATCAATCAATCAATCAAATCTTTATTTCCAACGACAGTTGGGGGTCCCTTAGGCGAAAAGCGGTAATAACACCACTTGAAAATGCCTAAGGGCCCACGTACATGACAGCGGTGTTAAAATGCATACTTTCAAAAACAAATTTACAATAAAAAAAAAGGTGCAGGTAAAAAAAATTTAAAAAGAGGTTGTGCAAATACAACAATGGAACAGTAGAACAAATGAGGATATATAAGTACACTCTAGGACGGTTGTGTTTTGGAGCTGAAATATTCGGAGTTCATGTGAACACATATAAAATGACGAAAACAATAAACGCGATATAAAGAGTAATGAAGCATTCTTGATCGTGTTCGAACAGTATATTATAAAAAAGTTTACACAAGAGTTAGAAAAAATTCACGCATTTGTTTTTTTGTAAACGTAGAAAAGTTAGAGTCTTTCTCTTCATATTTATTATAGTCTTCATAGTATATATATGTAATGCATATACGTCACTTTAGCGTGGTGAGTTTTCGCGGTTTTGTGAAATCGCGTGACAGAAAGGCGAAGTGGGCGCCGCCTGAAATCTTTTGACAAATAGCAGTGGGCTGATCGAAAAAAAAGGTGGGGAATCAGAAATAATTGTTTTATTTGTTTGCCCTAATCATGCATAATGAGTGGGAACACGTCATCTCAGATGGGGAGGGTCTGCGGTTTTCGTGACGTCACGTGACAGGCAGGCCAAGGGGGTGTAGTCCGAAATATTTTTGACCGTTTGTACAAGGCTGATTGCAGAAACTCCGCAGAAACAGTTTGGAATAGCTTTACGTTATAGCACCCCTTGTTTATTCACTATGATAAAGCCTTCCGTGAGACACCTTTGAAACGTCACTGCAACAGGATTTAAAATGCTGTTCTGAACAAAGAAAAGAGGGTCCACCACCAAGAGAGCTTCTTTAGAAACAGCGTGGCACTCGAACACCAAAAGTGAGATATACACATCACATTTTCGCGAGCAGTATTCCACCAACTGGAAGAGGATAAAAATCTGGACGCGCTTCTTATAACTTTTCTCGGTCGTTTCCTCGTCTGGCTCATCCGGCATCGTGAAGTAAGTGCCCACCCCTACTCGAGGGCAAAGAAAGCACAAGTCCTTCAAAATGACGCCCGCGCAAGGAGGTGCGGTGCGTACATACAGAGGCATGAGGGCTGCGCCTGGGAAGGGAGGGAGCCAGTGGCCCTTGACGGGCTCAACGGTCTCTGCGACGTGCGAACTCGCTGCGCGAATGGCAGGTGTCCGGAATGGGCTGGCGTGATCGCACCCTCGGAAGCTCATCTTCGATTGCTTCCTTCTGTACCTGGCTCACAACTTCACCCACGTGGCGTGCCGCCACGGCTGCCGATCGGACGAACTTGTAATCGATGAGCGTTTCCTTAGCGTCCACACCTACCGCTTACCGCCTAATCCCGGCACTAGCTGCTGCTCTCCATTTAAGTGCTCGCGTGGTCTAGCCGCGTGCTGCTGACGACCGGTCATTTTCCGCCGGCAAACCGGGGTTCTTGGCGGACAAGCTCTCCCAGTTCCATCGTGGGTAGCATACATCTATGTAGCGATAATCCGGCGTGGCAGATTTTCTCTCGTCCCCACCTGCCTTCCAGCTAGCGCCTCATGAGCCCCTTCCGCGAGACACAATGCACAATGCATCGAAAGACTCGTAAAAACCGACAAAAAGCAGTAAGGGACAGATGGCAAAAAAGGGAGGGGAAAAATCAAACAACAACAACCAGGCGCAATTCTCCGATCCGTTCCGTATTCTAAGATGCTCCCTGGCGTTGCCTTTTACTACTTACAAATTACTTTTTTGTTTTTCTTGTGGGAGGGATAGTTGAGTGGCTTGATATCCTCAGACGATTTGCTATCCTTAGGCATAGATATATATTGTATCACAAAAAGATATTTCGAAATGCACAATTCTGTTTTGAGCATTGTTTTAACATTTTTGTTACTGTGTACTGTAGTGTTTATTCTGTTTTGTGAAGCTTTTGAAGCCCAGAATTGTGATCTCTGTCAATCATTGTGTTACCTTTGTATCTATTTGATTTACGTGCATTATGTTTTGCCATTTGTCTTATGAATGCATACTTATTTAATACTGTCTGCTAGCATCTGTGCGGGTACATGGACCCGGTCAAGCTGGCGCATGACATGCTTTCTGTATGTTTTCTTTGCATTTCTCTGGTATGCAATGCAGAATTAAAAAAAAAATGAATGAATGAAACTACTTGGATTTGAATAGGGGTGCTCGGGCGGCATTTTGTAAGCATATTTTTGTTCCGATGCTGGGGCGGAATTTACAAAGTTGAATAATGACTAAACAAGCGCGAAGTGGACGCGCATGAATCAAGGTGCATAAAGGCACAGCGTCGTAGGTGTTCTTTGCCGTCAGCATGCCGCCTTCGTTAATATGCACAGGCATCAAGATTGGCTGTAATTATCTCCTACGACCCATTCTATCGTAAGAGCTTTGTTATGAATACGGACCCTCGGCCAGTATTCACGAAATTTCTCTTTCGTAAGAAGAGAGTTTTCCGATTGACCAGTGCTCGGGCGCCCACCATGCTCATGATAGCTATAGGGGTTATAGGGAGACAATAGCAGCAGTAACTGCCAATCGTGGATTGCACTCATGTAAGATGAGTTTTGTGAATTCACGTCCTGGGCCTGTATAGTGTAACGATTCTATTCCCATTCTAGTCCTTTCGCTCTTCGTCAGCGGTCTTAGCGGCACTCCACCCACGTTATCACTTAGATCAGTCGGCAGTTAACGGTGGCCGACAAGAAATAAATAAAATATAGTGAGAGGAATCCTCGCATTATACGGGCCCTGTTCTTATCATATCATCGAACCCGCCGAGTGGACGATCTTCGTGGCTTTGTGCGAGCGAATGACCAACAGGAAAGGGAAGGGAAAATGAACAGATTCGTTACAAAACACGGCCACTGAATCCACTTGCGTACATTGTGTCCTATTACACCAGTTTATTGATGTGGTCTCATGATGTGTACTGTATTCCACTAAGCACTGGTCCCTCTTTTTTCTCTATTTTTGTGGACATTAAGATGGGTGTTTAAATTATGGGCGCACATCGGCGCTCATCCTTTTGAAGAAATGCTCGCAGAAATGGCTATAGCTTCAGCATGCCATGCAATTATTTAGTAGGGCTTGTTGGCGCTGTAGCAGCTAAGAAAGCCGATAGCGCAATATCATGATAGTGCCTGATGCGCTATTATCATGATATAAGGTGACTGTGCACTGTCCCCGCCCCCCCTCCTCCGAACTGGGTTTCTTTCTGTCCATGTCTTGAAATCCGAGGTTTCGTTTCCTCGTTGCTCTCATACGACGCTGCACACTAAATGCATCTCTGCAGCGGTTGAAATCTGATATCAGCGCCAGAACTCTTTGGATAAAAAATTCTGTGTGGAGAGTGCAGCTTATTGAATCCGCCCTTATTATAATTTTTTCTTACAACGCAAGCCATATTGCGTATATTGCGCAAGCCAAACTACGCCTTATGCAAATGCTCTTATGCAGTAGCGTTATTGGAGGCAACCCTTCATATTTTACGGTTTCTGTCCTTACTTTATGAGAACCCATGGCACACCCTTCGTTCGTCGTGACGTATACCTTATGTATTGTTTTTAAATCGCGTTAGATGAAAACCTATCAGCCTACGCACCCATGCAAACGCTGGATACACAAGCAATCTGTGGGAGGCGAACGTATCAAAGAGCAGGTGCGTGCGAGACAAAAAGTGGCCGTCTAAACGCAAAACCGAAAACGATATTCCCGTTCGCTGCGCTTCGTCGAAACCCAAACAACGTTGTTCGTCTCTCTCTCTCCGTCTCTGTTCGGAACCTGACGGCGACCTCCAGAGTACGAGAACACAGGTCTTTTCTTTTTTCTTTTTGTTATTTAGCTTTTGCATGCTATCGAAATATGTATGCACATTCCTAAAAAACAAACCACAGACAAGGGAGAAAACTCTCGTAATGGAGATGAACTTTGGCGTAGCGGGTGCAAATCAACGTGAACAGGATTCGGGTTATGGAAGATCTTGGAAATAGTGACAGCTTCTGGTTTAGATTGTTTTCTCTGCCGAAGCGAAACTTTTCCAATGCAGACGTCGGCGCATTGCGTGTACGCTTGAAGCGACCGAGCAGGAGCAATCGTAGAAAGTGCGTGCTCAGTGCACGCGAAGTTGATTGCCTTGCGTTTTCAGTATCCCCAGCCTTCATTTTCCGTTACGGCGCCCGCCTTGTACACTATCGTTAGCTTTTTCTATATCGCCTAAGTATTTACTTTTCTGCATTGCGCATCACCAGTGTGGGGCGTTGGAATCTTGCGTTCCCACGATTCCATGCAGTTTTAATACGTTGTCTCAAGGCACTCCAGAAATCAATGAATACAATGAGAGCATGGGCAAGGTGGCGCGTTCATAAAACCTTTGTAGTTGAGCTTTCTTTTGCGGAACAGGTGCTGGCATATGTTCTGATTCGTTGTTATCATAAACGCTGGTTAGGATAGGGTATACTGTCAAAAGTATACCTATAACTCCTCGAAAATATCAGTAATCTCTGAGTTAAAACTTGAACTAGCTTGCACGAAAAGTTACTCTTCCTCTACTCATTGAAGAAACGCACTACCGTACAAGGTACGTGCTACGCACCCGCCCAGATGCAAAAAGGAAAACGAAGAGAGAGCGAGAGAGAATGCAGGAGCATGTCGAGCGTTCTGAGCAGGACATTTCACGGGACTGTTTAGCAGATTTAGTTCTTGCAGCCTTGGCCAACGGAACGTTATACCGAGTTTATTTGTGAGAATCGCTTCCGCCAAACTATTTCTACAATACTAGTTTTGGTGGGCCCTCGCATAAATATTTCCTGAAAAATGGTAGCTCCTTTCGAGAACACAAATAAAAATGTGCACTGTCCACCAAATCTGTTTGTATACGCGCTGCTCTGAGCTGAAATTGCATGCAAGCTCTTCTGTTTGCATGTATATACGCGGCTTCACAAGTTGTAGGACCGAGGGGGACCTGGGTGGACGTGGGGGAACCCGATTACTGAGTTTGGATGCAGTCTGCATTATTTTGTTGCCTTTGACGGATAGCGGATCGAATTTAAAGTAGCCAATCGAGAGGTGGCTTGCCCCTGCTCCCCCTCATTCCTTCCGGTCCGCATGCAGAGTGGCCGGTCGAATCCACACAGTAGCGCACCTGCTCCCAGCGGGACACTAAGAGAAGGAAGCAGCACGCCTGGCGCCCCGTGTGCCGAAGCTGCGCAAAGGCTGCCCACAGTTTTGGATATGGAGCTCCCCGGAACCAAGCCTTGCAGGAGGTTGTCACTTAATGATTTTATTGCAAAAAATCCGGGCTTAGAATAAAGTTAGGCTAACAGGACACCGTATCTACGCTTCCAAACAAATGTGCCCTAGTACTGGATATCACCGCCGCTATATCGTTTATGTGAACGCTTTCTTCCTATATTAGGTTTTCTAACTCTAGACCCACAGAGCGACGCAGATGGCAGTGACATTGCGGGTATCTTTATATGGCTATTGGTGGCTGGTCGGTTGTCTGTCTTCATTGCGCACGTTTTCACTAACACGCCGGTGTTTTATAAAGACCCGTGTTTGTTCACGAGAACTGCATTGCTAAGAGCTTTACATCCGTGACGCTAGTGCAGTAACACTGCGAGCATGCAGAACATGCAACTATCTAAGATGATAGCTACTACTAAGCTTTCTGGACTGGCAGTGATACGGTTCTCTGTGGTGTTTTTTCGTACAGGTTCTAAAGCGAAGACATTTTAATAATGCGCCTTGCAGTAACTCAAGAATGTGTAAGGGAACCTATGTCTACCCTCCGTGGTTGCTCAGTGGCTATGGTGTTGGGCTGCTGAGCACAAGGTCGCGGGATTGAATCCCGGCCACGGCGGCCGCATTTCGATGGGGACGAAATGCGAAAACACCCGTGTACTTAGATTTAGGTGCACGTTAAACAACCCCAAGTGGTCCAAATTTCCGGAGTCCCCCACTACGGCGTGCGTCATAATCAGATCGTGGTTTTGGCACGTAAAACCCCATAATTTAATTTTCTTTAACCTATGTCTCTTCCTGTGAGTTGTAAGCACATTTCTTTGTGAACATGAATTAGGCAAGACGACGTTAAGGAAAGCAGTTAACCCAAGCAGTACGTTCAAACTGAGTACGGTTTGCGCTGTTGCCAACTGTTATGTCGTTAGGATCCGGAGACGAACGTAGAACGGTAGCCAAACGATCTAATGCTACATCGCATAGCAAGAACGTAAGACAACAGTAAAACCAACGGCAAACATGCCAGCCTTATAAGAAATCGCCATTAGCTCACGTGACTACATCGGAAGCTGTGCTTGACAATGTTGTCAAAAGCACGGGGTGCTATCGTATACATGAGACTAACCTCTTTCTAATGTTTGTCACTTATTTTAATTGTTATTTTGTTGTTTGATATCGCGCGTATTGCACCGCTTGACGTTGCGAACTTCGCGAATTAAGCCGGCCAAGCATACAAAGCAGTCTGGGCTCGAACTCCCCCACAAAAGCTGGTGAACAATTCTTTTTGTTTCTTTTCTTTCTCTCTTTTTAGCCTAATAGTTACCATGGGACTTGCTTTGGATTTCAGGGATTCTTCATTCGATTCCATGGAATTTATTTCAGATACCATTCGCTGTCTTTTGGATTCCAACTTGCCTTCCGCAGGTTAAATTAAATTAAATTCTGGGTTTTTACGTGCCGAAACCACGACTTGATTATGAAACACGCCGTAATGGGTGACTATGATGCAAAACAATACGATCTTAATAATGAAGGGTCAAGGTGGGACATACTGAAATGGTGCTTGTTTTTATGGTTACCCGACCTACTCGCTTAGCTTCAATGACTAATAAGGCTCCCCTCCACTCATTATCTCCCATTTCCTCTCTGAGAAAGAAGGTCTCCTGTGGCATGACTGGAGGTAGCGTGCGTGTGTGAAGCTCCAGAATCCACAAGTCCTGGGGACCCAAGCACCGACCTCGAGCGTCTACTGCGCGCGAACGGTTACCTATGGCACTGGAACGGGCGCGTGTATCTTTCCTTACAATTTATTTATTTATTTATTTATTTATTTATTTATTTATTTATTTATTTATTTATTTATTTATTTATTCATAAATACTGCAGACTCATATGAGTCCAAGCAGGTTGAGCAGGGTTGAGCATAGTTTTCGCCCCACTTCCCCCATGTGTGCTCGGACGGCAAGTGCTTTGCGAGGCATTCCCCGATGCCACAGACCACGAGGAAATGCTTATACATTTCGTATAACTTAGCATCACTTGGCATTACTTTGTATAACTTAGCGTCACTTCCTATAGCCACAACCAGCTAGGAACCGATCAGCTCCACTGTGTCTTTAGCCTTGCGCTACTAGGGCAAGCTACCCCGAATTTTTTTTGTTTTTACATTATGTGCAGATACATATTAATGCACTCCCATAGGATCCCCTGTATACTTATCGAGGTCATCGTGTCACGCGTTGCAGACAGACGGGCGGATTTCCGAGGAAAGTAGCCGTATAATGCTTACTATAATGCTTTATTTTTGCCCGAAAATGCCACTCGTGCAAGTGAATATTATGTTGTAATATTCTGAAAGTGGGGGGCAGTATCACGGAACGGCATAGTTTCGAGTCATCGACACGACCATTAACGGGCGCCAGAAATGTCGTGGTCTCACGGTGCGGCATATAGTTTCGAGATAGCGACACGGCGATTAACGGGCGTCAAAAACGTCGTGGTCTCACGGTGCGGCATAGTTTGGAGACAGCGACACGCCGATTAGCGGGCGCCGTATGGCCGGCGGCCGCTCCTGCTTCTGTGCTGGTCAACGGCATATAGTTTGGAAGGTCACGCGCAAGTTGCGCCAGTTGATGAGCGACGCTTCTGCGCGAGTTCGTGACAAGTCGTGTTTTGTTTGACAGTAGTGCTTTTCTTTCGAGGCACGTTTGGTAAGTTGCATTCACTATTACTCATTTCTCCCGACACTTATGCGAGTAGTTCTTGCAGGCACTGCAATGACTTCGCTAGCTTAGACCATATGCTCTGGCGTTGCCCCTCGTTACGAGGCACGGAACAAATACATGAGGACAGGTGGCTCTCCGCTATCAAGAGCCCCGATGCCGGGGCGCAACTATGGGCTTTCCAGAGGGCCCACGATGCGGCGGTCGGGCATGGCCTGACTGTCCCAACGTGGGAGCAGCCCGCTGCGCACTGAGTCGCGTACCTCAGGACGTTCATTAAAGTTTTACATCCATCCATCTGAGGATACTTTGGAACAACTTGAGTTTCAGGAACGTTCTATTAGGCAGAGGGCAGTATTGGTCTCTTTGGATCGTGGTAGAGGCAGATAAACTTTCGAGTTAATTTGATGTTTGCTTTCAGGAAAGCGTGAGAGTTGAACGCTCGAAAAAAGATAGCGTCAATGTTTTTTTTTTTTTTTTCGCAGAGATATGCAGATAGTTCGCGTGAGTTTCCGTTAAACTAAGACTTTCTTTTCAGATTTCGCGAGTTCTGAAAATAACTCTGTATCAGGTTAGATACTGGTTATTCTGCAATATACTTTAGCTCATTTTAGAAATGGCTGGATGGTTGTTCCCGCACGCACGTAGAGAGTACCGCGCCTTAGAAACGGACTGCGCGGATCACTTTTAGTAATGGTATACTCTACAGATTTCTTTTCTCTTCGACGTATAACGTAAGGGTATGTCTAAGGCTGTGCGTGTCTCGGACGTGTATTTAGAAGACGGCAGCATTTGAGTTTCATTTAGTGCGTGGAAGTACATATAAATGAGCGCGAATCTTGTAGTCTTGAACGCGTAACTTGCGCAAGTTTTTTTTCTTCAATGCGTGAGTCGCACGCAAGAGTTTTGACCGCAAAATGAGAGCGAGTCTGATAGTGCATCCGTGAAGTCAACGAGGCTCTCAGTGGCACTATTACGTGCGTTAATAACGGATGTAGAGTACGAACGGACAGTTCATGGTGTTTGTGCCGCATATAATAATTCCATGATCATTTATTTAGGGTAATGTTTTGCTCGATTTTTTTATAGTATAGTAATCTGAAGGCCGTAAGTCTGAATCATCCTCCAGTCCACTACATTTTCAGGCAAGGAGTGGCACCTGACACCGGCAAAAAAATATCGCCGAGAGCTAGTGGGGCTATACTAGTCAAGGTGCAACCAAATTAGGAAGGCCCACTAAGCTTCAACAAAGTCACTCCCTAACCAGGACAGGAATTGGCCTCCCTGGAGCAGTATTCGGCCGCTACCTCCCTAATAATGACTCCTACAATTTACCCATGGCCCTCAGTCCCCAGTGGCAGCGGAGCACCTGACCAAGGCGGCAGTCAGACCTGCGACGCGGCAGAGGGTGCTAGGAATCTCTGGGTCCGGACAGGCCGCCAATGGAAACTGAACCTGGCAACGTTCAACACGCGCACCCTATTGAGTGAGGCTAGCTTAGACACGCAACCTGACCATGTCAAGGTGGGCTATGTGACACACCCGGTGCGTCCTTATGTGCAACGACCAATGCAACGTCACAAGTGCCTAAAGCTAGGCCATGTTAGTGCTTTCTGCACAGGCCAGACGGCATGCCTCCGCTGTGGCGGCAACCATGACATATCTTCATGCACAGTAAAAGAAATGAAGTGCTTGAATTGCGGTGGACCCCACGAGGCCAATTTCAAGGATTGTCCTAAACAGAAAAAGGAGATAAAAATACTGAACCAAATGAGCAAGACAAGCATGTCCCACAAAGAGGCAGCAGCGTCAGTTCAACACCGGCGGAGACGATCACGTCGTCGACGTAGACAAGTTGTAGGTACAAACGAGAGCTATCTGGCTCCAATTACGCAGGCCCAGCAGAAGGTAGTTCAATCGGCATCGATCGATCTCTCCGAGCCATTGCTTCAAGCGAGCCTCGCAAGCCCGGAATCGCATGTATGGCCACGCTTATCGACGCGAACACGGGCCTTAGACTTTCCGCGCGAACAAGGACAGTGCACAGAAAAATCGCCGTTGGACTCTGTCATCAAAGCGATGCTGCGACAAATAATGGATGCCTTGCAGCTGCTACTGTCTGGTTTAAATACGCCAGTGGCGCTAACAGCTGCAAAAATTATGCAAGCTATAGACTGTAGCTACACTGCAGTAACCTCTACCTCTGCCACGAAGATGACTGTGCTGTTCTGTGAAGTTTGTGCGTACATGATGCACATAAACGGTATGCTGTGCAGCCCTCATCATCGTCTTCAGCGTACCACCACCCTCCTTCCTCTTCACATCCTATCCCTGTTATTCCCCCAAACCCGTTCCCCAGCGTGGAGTAGCAGGCTAGAGGCCCTTTACTAAGGCCGACCTCTCCACCTTTCTGCCATTAAACAGTCTCTCTCTCTCCCATTAAGAATGAAAAGAATAGCGGAAACTGCATCAAAATCACGTTGAACAAAATAAACTGAAACTCTATCTGCGCCAGCTACCAGCTAAATAATTGTAATAATAATAATAATAAATCTAGCAATAACTGATTTATTTAGCGTGCCCAGGAACAACCATGAGGTGTTACTGCTGGCGCACGCATACATACTAAAAAGGTAGGGGAAACTTAGTAAAAAAAATGAATAAAAATAACAATCTTGAAAGTAAGAGTGTACTTACAACAAGGCGCAAGGTGAATACAAAGAAAAAAGGAGGAGAAGGGCAGTTGAACAATATGTGAAACTATGACAAAACGATGCAAATTAAGCTCGGAAAAGAACAATGACAGCTAGTTATGAAAATATCAAAATCATGGAAGCAAGCATTAAAAAGACTGTATTATGTGGACGATTGAGTGTTGGTGATAACAAACAGGAACATGGAAAGATCTATGTTCTCTGGTGATCTTTCGTGGCATACGACACATAATACAACTGATCATAAGAAGCCAACAAACAATGACACCAAGGACAACATAGGGGAAATTTCTTGTACTTACTAATTGAATTAAAGAAATAATAAATTAATGGAAATGAAAATGCACGCGTAATGCGAAGACGTGGGTTCGTTCCCCACCTGCGGACAGTTGTTTTTTCATCCATTTTCATTTCCATTAATTTATTATTTCATTAATTCAATTAGTGAGTACAAGTAATTTCCCCTATGTTGTCCTTGGTGTCATTGTTTGTTGGCTTCGTATGATATGATTAGTAAAAATCGGGCCCCTCGGTTCCCTTTCTTCTCGTTCATAATACAACTGAGGAGTTCATGGCAGGTGAGGATACCGTGAAGGAGTTTGAAATGAAAGAGAAGGTCAGGACGATTACGTCGTCAGCGAAGTAAGGGCAACGAGTATAAGCAAAAGTGCTAGAACAAGTTCTAGTGTCCGTGTTAGCAAAGCGGTGATGATATATGCTTAGAAAAGTTTTCTTGACATCATCTATAATGTCACTGTTGGATCAAGTAATGCCATTCCAGAAGATCGGAGCGTATTTGAGTTGAGGAAGACAGATTGTTCTGTACAAATTGCGGAACGGTGTAGGAGAATTGAATTATCTCTATACTCTGCAAACAGAGCCAAGAGAGCGCATACCCCGCATTGCAACGCGTTTAGTGTTAGCTGAAAAGTGTAAGGTTGTATAAAAAATTAGACCAAGATCATTGATCTCACGGGCCTCACAGAATGGTACAAAATCCACAGAATAAAAAAAAAGAAATACTTGCTGTCTTGCGTGTGAAAGTCATGACTAGTATTAGCAACATTCAAGGTGAGGTAATTAACTTTGCACAATTTGTAAAAAGAAAACAGGTCAGACTTCAGCATGCGAAAATCATCAACAATAATAATTGCCTTTAAAATCTTGATGTCGTCGGCATAGAGAAGAAAAAAAAATTCCGAATATCGGAAATAACGATAATAATAAAAATGAAATATAAAGGAGTGATCCTAATACTGATCCTTGAGCAACGCCGCTAGTTGCCATGTAAAAAGAAGACGTTTGACCATTGACGTTAACATGACATCATCTATCAAGAAGATAACGGCGCAAGAGATTTACAATTGACGAGTCAATGTACATTTCACGAGTCAACACCAAATTGCGTAAGCTTGATCAGAAGCATTGAGTGGCTGACTACATCAAACGCTTTGCTGAGGTCACAATAAATGGTGTCAACATGCCCCCTTTGAAGTACTGGCGCCGAAATCTGTGTCATCAAACTTACGATATTTATGATAGTAGAGCGGCCGGTGAGAAATTTATGCGGATTCGGAATCAACGAGTTCTTCAGATTCAAAGACAATATGTTGTGAAGAGCAAGCTCAAAAATCTTAGACGTAGCAAAGAGAAGAGAAATCGGGCGATAATTCGAGACATCGATTTTACAGCCATACTTAAATACAGGAAAAACACGAGCCGTTTTCCACATGTGAGGGAAAGTGGAAGTATTCAAAAAGTTATTAAATATAGATGTCAATACTGGGCCATATGTACAGCCGTAAGCTTTTCTAAAATTGCTGAGAGAATTCCATCACGGCCGCAGGATAGGAAAGGCTTCAAGCGCTTTAGGCATTCGCTGGTAAGCTTTTCACCAAACAACACAGCCCTAGATGTAAGAACCATCGTGTGCTGCTGACTGACACCAGCATTGAAACCTGATTATTTATATAAGGATGAGAAATTGGCAGCAAAGGAATCCGTTACTAATTGAACTTCTACTCCTGTAGAGTCAAGCAGGCGAAAACACTCTCCACGTTTACTGGTACTAATAAAATAATAATAACAATCACAACAACAACAACAACAACAATAATAATAATCAATCAATCAAACATTTATTTATCGTGCCCAGGAACAACCTTGAGGTCTAAGTGCTGGCACACGTATACATAGAAAAAAATACAACAGGGGAATATCAGTAAAAAACTGTCAGCCACTCCACTGGGGTGGAGATGGAAGACCAGCGAAGCTGTACTATGGTGGGAATTATGTATTTCCAATTATGACTATTAAGATGTGATGGTGTAATTGGTTATTTGATCTATTAAAGAATGCGAAATATATATGATCCGGTGGTTTTCATTTATCTAGTGACCACAGGGACCATGGCCTTATGGTCGCTACGGTACACCGCCATAGGGTGTACGGCAAAGGTTGGCACGTTCTTCATAAACACGTCACCAACGCCGCGTGCGTTCGGTGTGAACGCGGGCAAAATGCCGCCACCGTCGACAACTGTTCTGCGCGTTGTTTCTGTGACCGCACACAACCGCTGTTAAAACGCTGGCGTGAGCAAGCGCGCCAGCAGCAGCGAGCGAAGGTTCATGCGGTCTATCGCTTCAACGGAAACTGAGCGGCGAAAGCACAGTGCATACAAAGGTAGGAGCCGTGTTGCAGATCGCTTTCAAAATACGGTGCGCGCGACCGCCCGGCGCCACGCAAAGTACAAATTGCTCGCAGAACTCGCCAGCTCTGACCCCGAGGTGCAGCTAGCACTTCTGGGTCACGTAAGGCAGGCGGCAGAGGCCAGTGGAGCCCTGGACTTGGGGCCCCACCCATCGAGCTCATAACCTTTCACCCCAACCCCTTTTCAATAAAGTTATTCCTCCTCCTCCTCCTCCTCCTCGCAGAGCAGAAGCCGCAACCCCTCCCTCCCGCACTGCCTTCCCGCTGTCGTCCTTTCGCGTGGGAGATTGAGTCACCAGTTCCTCGTCGCTCGTTGCGTTGTTCCTCCGAACGAACGGGACGCGGCCGGGCCATTGCGAGTCGTGAGGGCAACTGATAAGAGTGCTAGCGCGATGTCTACGTGACGGAACGAGTAAACGCCATTGTCGACACTGTTATTAGGAGATGCGGGCGAGAGCCCAGAGAGAGTCGCCGGCACAGGCGGCAGAGGCTGGCAGGGCTGCGCGCGTGCGCCGCAGTGGGATAGCGCGCACGCGCACGCACAGTCTAGGGTGCCTCGAATCGATGCCCTCCTCGCCCAGCGCTCCCCTTCCACTGGGAAGTCGCGTTTTCTCTCCGCCGTGCGTTCGCTCCCCGTGAAAGCGCGCGCCCCTCGCCCACGCGCGCTTTCCCTCGCACATACACCATACGGTCAATGAAAGTTTTGTAGCGTTAGCTACACTGGCCTAGCCAAGCCCGTTTCGCGCGGCACATCAAGAGCCGTGCTGCGCATGCGCAAGGATCAGTGATGTCACACGTTGCGCACCGGAGCCACCGGAGCCGGCACCTCTCGCGCACTCCGCCGCCGCCGCGCGCGCGACTCACCGCCGCCGGTCTGCGCATTCCAGTGGAGTGACGCCGTAGCCGTGGTAGACGCACTGGCGCCGGCATGCGCTCGCTGTGCAGTCGCCGTCTGACACTGCGCTGGAGCCGCTGCGCTTCTGACTGGCGTTTGCCAGTGTGGTATAGCCATGGAGAAGGAGAGCGCAAATGCTGCTCAACAGCGCAGAAGAACGGAGAAGCTTGACTCATCGGATCCCGAAGTAGTTGCCTGGCAATTAGCGGTTGAGCGTAGGAGACAACCAGGAAAGCTAAGAATAATCAGCTGAACCTTTGTTAACGCTACGTATATCCTGGCATAGCCGAGCTAAGCCACTGCAACTTTTTTTAATTCTCCATCCGGACGCGACCATCGAAAAGTGAGCTCATAACAGCTCCGCTGTAAAAAAAAAAACAACAATGAATAAAAAACGTCCAAGCTTTCACTCGGCCCTGCAACGCTTGCAACAGCGAAGCTGGGTGATCGTAGCCCAGCATTTTCCGGAAGTGCGCGCGAACTTTTCATCTTATTACTCATGATAATGATAATTTCTTTTCGCGTATCTCTGACTTAAGGCCGTCACTGCGCGTTGCATAAGGCAGCTTGAAACACCGACACCGCGTTCCAATACCAATACCGCGTTGCAGCCGTCCAGCTCCGTGAATGCGTCTCTCTCACTCTCGCTCTCATAGCGCGCAAAATCTCTTCACCTCGCAGAGCACGAGCGTACGAACGCGCCAGCTGTGGACGAAGACGACGACGCTCGAACGCAATCATATACTTCGCATAAATGGATGTTGCCACTAACTCCAATTCTCTACTTCTGCATGTTCTGCAAGCGTGGTTGTATAGCCTAGTGGTTACGACGCTGGCTTTGGGCCGGGGTACGCGGGCTCGAATCCTACCTGGGCAAGAAAGTTTACTTTATTTTCTTTCTTGGTACTTTCTTGATACACACCACAACTTTCGGCTGGCGTAAACAGCTTCGCTCTTAAAAAAATAACAATCTTGAAAAGAAAAGTGTACATACATGTAACCGTAGGCGCAAAATGCATACATACTAAAAAGGAGGAGAAGGGAAGTTGCAGAATTTGTGAACGTAAGAGACAACAACGCAAAGCTCAGAACATAATAACGACAGCGAGAAAGTGGGCGTTATAAAAACTCTGTATTCTGTGGACGGTTGAGTGTTGGTGGATGGAAAGGTCTGTGGTCTCTGGTGATCTTACGTGGAATACGAAACATGATACAACTGAGGAGTTCGGGGCACATGAGGATACCGTGAAGGAGTTTGAAAAGAAACAGAAGGTCAGCACGATTACGCGTTGGCAGCGAAGTAAGGGCAATGACAATAACCCGGAAGTGCTAGAGCAAGGTCCAGCTTCCTTGCTAGCAAAGCGGGGATGATATATGCTTAAAACTTTTTTCTGGACCCGATCTATAATGTCACTGTTGGATCTATGACATGCCGTTCCAGAAGACCGGCGCGTATTCGAGTTGAGGAAGACAGATTGTTGTGTACTTGTGGAACGGTGTAGGAGAATTCAATTATCTCGATAGTCTGCAAACAGAGCCAAGAGTGCGCATACCCCGCATTGCAACGCGTTTAGTGTGAGCTGAAAAGTGCAAGGTTGTATCAAAAAGTACTGAAAATTAGATGAAAAGTGTCAATGAAAAAATTGTAAAGCAACATGAAAAACTTGCAATACAGCTTTCTGTTGCTCAAGTCGCGAGGCACGTTGCGTGTAATCGCGGGCTTCTTTCACGCTCGGTAAAACACTTTTATGTAACATGTATTGAGCAACAGAAAGCTGTATCGGCAGTTTTTCATGTTGCTCAACAATTTTTCTCATTGACACTTATCATCTAATTATAATATTTGTGAAGTTGACAAATTAATAATACTTATGTAATTAGGCGGAATGCAAAAATAATCCGAGTATCTCCAAGCGATGGCAAACAACATTCCTTTGCTTCTTCCAGCTACGTGGTATTTTCATATTCTTAAAGTTTCGCTAAATGTACGTGCACTCCCTGTATTACTATTTTGTGCTACAAAAGGCGCAAATCTTCTCCCATGCAAATTTACTAGATATATTATTCTGCAACACTTAATTACAGCTATTCAAAGATAGCGTTCTCGAAACACTCTAGCGTAGTACCTGCAGAAGTAACAGAAATGCGAGAAATATCGTGACCGACGGGTTTCTATGATAGTACTCGTCGTGAATGAGTCGGCAATACGCAGTGGAACCGCAGCAGATGGTCAGTCAGTGATCACCGAAGAAATTGACTTCTCAAAAAAAAAAAAAAAAAAGGTGGATGCTGCTGCAATAAAGTACCCATGACACGGTACCCTGCATTTGCCTGTAAGTATTGTATCCGCTAGCTTCAATAATCGAAATGGATTAAGTTGTGGAGACAATGCATTTAAGTGGCACAGTTTACGCGGCGAACGCCTACGCTGCTTACATGCCTTCAGGAGACCATTATCCACTCGTTGCCATCGCGCGGAATTAAGCACACACCGCGGGCATGTAATTATAAGAGAACGATGTACAGGTGCCATGTGTCATGATACTGCAGCAGGAAAGCTGACATCCTCGTAATGTTTAGCATAGGCTAACTTGGCGCGGTTATCACAGCGTTTTGATATTGTTGGGCACAAGGAGTAGTAGATGAGGTGACAAGTTTTCCTGGAAAAAGTAAACCGAGATCATTGATCTCACGGACCCTACAGAATGGTACAGAATCTAGCGAATAAGAAAAAGAAATGCTTGCTGTTTTCCGGGTGAAAGTCATGACTTTGGTCTTAACAGCATTCAAGGTTAGGTTATTATCTGTGCACCATTTAGAAAAAGAAAGCATGTCAGACTGCAGGATGCGACAGTCATCAACAGTGCGAATTGCCTTAAAAATCTTTATGTCATCGGCATATAGAACGAATGAAGAATTCCGAATGACAGAAAAAACGTCATTAATTAAAATTTTAAAAATGAGTGTTCCCAATACTGATCCCTGAGGGACGCCGCTAGTTGCCACGTCAGAAGAAGACGTTTGGCCATTGACGTTAACATAGCATTAACTATCAATAAGATAACTCCGCAAGAGATTTACAGTTGACGATTCAACACCAAAGTGTGTAAGCTTGATCAGAAGCAGTGAGTGGCTGACCGCACCAAAAGCTTTGCTGAGGTCACAATAAATGGTTTCATCTTGCCCCCTTTGGAGTACCGACGAGAAGATTTGGGTCATGAAACTTGTGAGATTTGTCATAGTGGTGCGGCCGGTGAGGAATCCATGCTAATTCGGGATCAATGCGCTCTTCACAGTAAAAGACAATAGGTTGCGAAGAGCAAGCTCAAAAATGTTAGACGTGGTGCAGAGAAGAGAAACAGGGCGATAAGTTGAGACCCAGTAATAATAATAATAATAATAATAATAATAATAATAATAATAATAATAATAATAATAATAATAATAATAATTTTATTGCTACTATCCCACTCCCACTCTTTTCGTATTATTAAATCGCCCATTCCTCAATCATACCCTGTTGTGGGTATGTGCCAACGTCTGGCACCATCATCATGATCTGTCGTCTTCTCGGCCATCGCCGTTATCGGTGGGGCTGTCGCGTGCATAGCCGCAGAGCACCGGCCGGCCCGGAAGAGGCGGCTCCAAAGCTGGTCCTCAAAGCCGCCGCCGCCGCAGGCTGGGTGCTCGCAGCCGCAGCCCAAGATGCGCACCGACGAGTACATGAGCCCCTGCTGGGAGGACTCGTACAACCCGTCTGGCGCCTGGTCCAGTCCCGAGCTGAACGCGCCGCCTCGGGGCCCCCACCAGAACCTGATGCGCTGGATGTTTCTGGTGCTCAGCGCGCTGCTCACAGCGGCGAGCGTCGCCTTGCTTGCCATGGCCCTGATCCAGCCGAGTGGTTCGGGTCACCACCACAGGGCCCACTCTTCGCACCACACCGGCTCGCCGGGGCGTGGTGCCAAGGTGAGCTGTACTTACTGGCTATGCAGTATTTTCCAGGCATCACCTCATTTACTACTCCTTGCGCCATACAATGTCAAGACGCTGTGATACCCGCGCTAAGTTGGCCTATATGGTAAACATTACGAGGATATCAGCTTTCCTGTGTTGTAGTATCATGACATCTGACTCAAAAATGCGACGGCGTCCATGATTCTCTTGTAATTACTTCCCCGCGGAGTGTGCTTAATTCCGCGCGATGGCAACCAGTGGTTATTGGTCGCCTGAAAGCATGTACCCAGCATCGTCGTTCGCCGCGTAAATTGTGCCACTTAAATGCATTGTGGTCACAACTTAATCCATTTCGATTATAGAATGTAGCGGATACAATACTTACAGCCAAATGCAGGGTAACGTGTCATGGGTACTTTCTTGCTGCAGCATCCACCTTATTTTCTCTTGTTTTTTTTTTTGTTTTTTTTGAGAAGTCAATTTCTTCGGTGATCACTGACTGACCTTCTTCTGCGGTTCCACTGCTTATTGCCGACTCACTCAGGACGAGTAATATCAAAGAAACGCGTCCGTCACGATATTTCTCGCATTTCAGTTACTTCTGCAGGTAATATGCGATTCGAGAACGCTATCTTTGAATAGCTGTAATTAAGTGTTGCAGCATAATATTTCTAGTAAATTTACATAGCAGAAGATTTGCGCCTTTGTAGCACGAATTAGTTATACGGGGCGTCCCATGCACCTTTAGCCAAACTTTAAAAATATGCAAATGCTACGTAGCCGGAAGAAGCAAATTAATGTTGTTTGCCATCGCTTGAAGATACTGAGATTATTTTTTGCATTCCGCCTAATTACAGAAGCATTTAATAATTAGTCAACTTCTGAAATATTACAATAACATGAAAAGTGTCAATGAGACAAATGTTCAGCAACATTAAAAACTCCCGATACAGCTTTCTGTTGCTTAATACGTGCTACATAAAAGTGTTTTACCGAGCGTGAAAGAAACCCGCGAATGCAGGGAAAGAGCCTCGCGACTTGAGCAACAGAAAGCTGCATTGGAAGTTTTTCATGTTGGTTTACAATTTTCTCATTGACACTTTTTCATCTAATTGCAATATTTGAGAAGTTGAATAATTAATTAAGACTAATTATGTAATTAGGCAGAATGCAAACAAAAAATCTGAGTGTCTCTGAGCTACGAAAGAACATTACCTTGGTTCTGTCCAGTTACAATGCATATGTATATTTTAATATCTCGGTGCAAGATAGTTGGGACGCCCTGTATATAGCGCGAGCGCAGATCGCGGCTGAACATGGTGGCACACACAACGCTACAGTAGCAACGCTACGCTAAAGATATTTCTTTACGACGAATCAAACGAGGGTCGCGCGGTCGATCACAGGTTACGAGACCTTCAACGAAGTTCACGTCTCTGCTCTCCCGAATACCCTGTCATGGTTTACGGGTACTCTAAGTTACTCGCTTCACATTGAGTAGATGGGAAATGGTGTTGGCGATGAAACAGCAGCGCCATGATGCTTTGTCGGCTTTGTGCAAGACAACAATGCAGTGGCCGCTATCGACGGGGCGGTTAACTCCATCCCTCAGTTTCCGGCTAAGTCGGCCAATCCGTTCGCTTTCTTGGTGAAGCCATAACCAGGGCCATTTGCAAGTTAACCATCTGTTGCTTGGACGAACGGCCTCCTGTTGAGTTGCGCGCGAGCAGCAGCAGCCCCCCTCCCCCCCCCCCCCCCCCAATAAAAAAAGGGGGGGACTGAGGATGCAGTGCTGCTCGGGCAAAGAAGCAGTCGCTACTTCTATGCACTGCCTGTCATTTAGGCTGAAGGAAACTGCAGGCAGAGCAGGTCAAACACCAAACTACAAGTAAGCTTGCTGCGGTGCACGAAAGCTCGCGCCCACGTGTCTATATACGCATGTGCAGATGGTGCGGGACAGATCGTACGCGTCGAAGCACGGCTCGACACACATATCTTCTGCAGACAAATAACGGTGATCTGTCTGACTCACAAAAATACTAAACGATGTGTACCAAGGTGACAATAGGGTGCCAAGTGGGCGTGCGCTGGCGCGCGTCTTGTAGCAAGGCACGCGGATGCGAGCTTTGCGCGCCGGCAGACAAATGTAGTTGGGCCATTAAAGGCCAAACTACAGGTACGCGTGCCGGCGCACGAAAGCTCGCGCCCACGCACCCCACGCATGCGCAGATGGTGCAGGACAGATCTTAGGCGTCGAAGCGCGGCTCGAGCACAGATGTTTGATGTTTACGCACGCTAAGAAATAGCGTTGTCCTACATGGCGGCACCCATGGCTCCCGCTTCAGCGTGAATTCTCGCGATGGCTACGTTCTCACACGCGTTGATCACCATTAACTATTGAAATGAGCTTTCACGTTCTCTAAACTCACCTGAAACTTTAATTATGACCGCATAGCGTGTCAAATTTGTGAGATCGTTCTGCGATTCCAGCGCCGGTAGGCCTAACGGGACGCGTCCGCATAGCAACATGATGGTTGCTAATGGATTGTCTTGGCTTGGGTATGTTTGGCACGAGGCACCAGACGAAACGATGTCGGCCAGGGCAATGCCTCCTTTACTAGATGCCCGTCACGTCGCTCGCTTTCCCATTGGGGCGGCGGTTCCCTTAGTTCTGCATAAATTCCGTTAACTTTCTCTTCAGAATAAGCTGCAAGTGTAAACCTATGGTAAACCTTGCGCCCACGTTCATCTTATGCTTGCACACACGTTGAAATCTGGCGCACGCACGGACAGGGAGGCGATCGCGGCATGCAGTCGCGTGACTTCACTAGGGACATCTCCGCCTCGAAAATCTAGGGAACCGCAGAAGACGAGATCTGGCAACACTGGTGCGTTCTTGTGGGGATTTAGTCGCTCCCCGTCGAGTGCGCCTGTCGCTTCCGAGACGGTAACAGATGCCACAGTTATCTCAGAGTCCGCAGCACATGATACAGGTTGCAGACGTGCGCCACAAGCGGCGCTCGTTGCCTTTTCGCGGAGACGAGAAAAGGGAGAGGGCACGGAACCGGGTTTATCGGACCACGCGGCAGGCATCTAGTAAAGGAGGCATTGGCGAGGGCGAGAATGTGAGCCAAGTGGGCGCACGCTGGCGCGCGTCTTGTTGGTTCAAACCGCCATTGCTCGCAAGGCGCGGCAAATGCGAGGCGCGTGGGCGCGAGCTCTCGCGTGCCGGCACGCGTACGTATAGTTCGGCCTTAAGAGTTGCGTTTTCCGTGCCCGAACATTTAGTATTCCTGTAGAGACTGGTTAATGCTGAAGAGGCAAGCAGTTCTTGCAGTGCTGAAAATAGCAGAAATCGTTCATCAAGTGTAGTAACGTCGTTTTTTTTTTTGTTACTTTCCATTAACCTGCGGAAATAATTACATTGGATAAACAGGAAAGTACCTTTATGACGTGCGCGAGCATGCCAACTTAATAAAAGAGACAAGATGCAGTAATCAGTATTGATTGTGCTATCCAACACGTGGGGTTGTTTACCATTGTTTGATAATCAGCGCATACTGGGAAAAAGTACCGTGATCGGCATGCGCGTGAAATTTGCCAAGTCTACGTTCTTCCCTACAAGAGAGCCGCATGTGTCAGCGCATGATCTGTTATTTTTTTTCTTGCGTCTGTGTGAAAGAAATTATGCTGTTATGTTTGAGTTTTGACATGGCGCACCCTGCTGGCAAGTTTATTCATCCTTTACTTTTGATACTGCTTCTTAGTTGACTCTTGGGTTTCTGCCGCATGTTTGCAAACCTTTCCGTTGAGTTTTTGCTGATTCTTTTCATATTCATTTACATTTTGTCTGTTTTGGTCCCTTTCTTGAGTTCTTTACCTGGAAATTTGTGCGTAATGTTCCGAGCAATACTGACTCCAAATGTGCCGTAAAGTGCATTGCGGTTCCACTTTACAGCTTTACCTACTGCATCTTTACACAGTGTAGTAATATAATAACTTGAATAGCAACACAAATCTCTTAACATGCTAAGTACTTATTTCTTGAAAATGGTACTTACTTCTAGCGAAAGATTAAGTTCTGAGTACTGGCTCTCAATTCTGCAATCACGACATGCCCCATTTAGGTATATATTGAAACTTAATTAGTAAAATTTCTTGACTTAGCTAGTGCATTGGCGATACCGCGCAAAATCTATGTACGTCCTTGTCGTTGTATCTCACACGTTAGTCTTCGTCGAGTTGTTTCACCGCGCCGTGCTTGCGGTCGATGGTTCGTTATCACGTCTCAATGCGAAATGTGTAACGTAATCGCTGCCAAACAACAAGCTAGCAAGTATTTAGCGTAAGCATACTTAGCACAAGGAAAGAAGGCCGGACACACACAAGCGCTTGCGTGTCCTGTCTTCTGTCCCTGTCCCAAGTATTACTGCGCTAAATGACGTATCATACAAACAAGGGCAAATGCCTTGGACAGCAGGCATCAGCTTACCTATTGCCCCACACGGCAGTGAAGTATTTTGGTCGCCGGTGATGTGTTATACAGACTCTTGCTGTTTGCAATCCAAGTTTCCCAAATTCAGTAATGCATAATCCTCAGAAAATCGACGGAAGAGGTATAGGGACAAACGCCGTGCAGCTATAGGTATAGGAATTACACCAATAAATACCACAGCTTCGAACTCTGTTCCTCTTTCATTTTTCCAGAACTCAAGCTTTGTCATCATTCGGTCGTAATGAAACCAACAGAAAACTGAAAATGCAGTTCACACATTTGCGGTTGCCTCTATACCGGCATACGGTCTTGTTGGGTGAAAGAGAAACAGCTCTGCTCGCTTTTCTTTCGTCTTCAAAAACAGAACCACAAAGAGAGCCCTGGCACGTTGGTGGAAAAAAACGCAGCCTTGTACAACCAGGGAATCGTGGTCAATGCGCCCAGCCACCGCATCGTGGCGGGCCAACGCGAAAGCAAGACGCATGGAAATCCCAACGCCCGCATGGCGTCTCCGTTCCGCCGGAGATATGACGCAGCAAATCACCAGGTGGGCACTGATGCTGGACTAAACACATTAGATCGCAGGCAGAGTTTTCTAAAGCAAGTATATTCTCAACACTATATGTTGCACTTCTTAAGTTGGAAATTACGTTTTACTCCATCCTAACGGCATAATATACATCCTCAACACACCTTTAAAACAATCATGCCTCTCTAAACTGAACCTGAACTGACCGGCTCAGAACTGTGCGAATTCTTACTTGTGCATGTGAACCAGCGTAGTACGAATTCATGGCTGATCAAGTAGTCGCCTCTTCTGAAATCTGATGTGGTTAAATAATAATCTCCTTCGTCTTTATGGACAATGTCATGTTAATATCAGTGTGTAGCTGTTCGCGGAATGTTATTTATTACCTTGCGCCGTAAAGAGAGAAAAACAAGCGGCATCTATGTTCTTGACAAAAAAGAAGAAAGAAAACTGCGTCCGTTTTTTTTTTTTGTGATACGTGGGTTCAGTACAAAATCGTTTCATGACACTGGCATAGTGTGCAGGGACCGGAAGTAATACCCAAGAATGATTTGCATAAAAAGAACTAAAAATTTTAAAAAAGCAAGAAAACGTAGGCAAGTGCCAAAGGACGGAAAATGACCGTGAAGACGCCTGTCATCGGTGAACAGTTCTGGTTAGCGAAAGCACTGTAAATCCTGGATAACCTTATTCTTAAGAGGATATGAGGGGCTCGGTTTTTTGTTAGTTACAACCATACATGAAGCAAACGTGTAATGAAGGTGGTGAAAGCATAGGGAATATAACAGTTATTTTTATTTGAAACGTATAATTCACAAGAAAAAGGAAAATGTTAATCGAAACCAAATCCTGGGGCTTTACGCGTCCAAACCTTGATATGGTTATGAGACACGTCGTAGTGGGGGACTTCGGGTTAATTTTGCCCACGTGGAGTTCTTTAACGAGCGTTTTGCATTTCGCCCCCATCGAAATGCGGCCGCTGCGGCCATGATCAAACCCGCAACCTCGAGCTCTACTGAGCTCGAGGTTGCGGATTTGATCATAAAATGCACTAATTAAGTTTTTAACTAATTACCTTATGGCTCATATTCCAATTTACAATTTCTAGCCGTGGAATTCGCAAGGCGGATCCACTTGGAACTAGTTATCAGGATGACGCCAGTTTCGAGATATTAATTCCCGAACTTTGCGGAGAAATGCATTGGCGTTCCAGTTACATT
This sequence comes from Dermacentor silvarum, assembly GCF_013339745.2. Lineage (NCBI taxonomy): Eukaryota > Metazoa > Arthropoda > Arachnida > Ixodida > Ixodidae > Dermacentor > Dermacentor silvarum. The sequence goes on from NC_051154.1 coordinate 156,125,488, forward strand.
TGTGCTTCAATGCAGAAAACGACGTTTTGCCTTGCGAACTCCACGGCTAGAATTTCTAAATTTCAATATGGCCCATAAGGTAATTAGTATAAAACTTAATTAGTGCATTTTTAATAATTATTTGATTATGCATTTCAGTCTTTTGGGCAAGTAATGTACGCCTCTTCTACTAGACCAGCTCATGAACTAGAATTGTGCTCTCTGCCACAGGCAACCATTAAACATTTTTGAAAGTGTTCGCTGAAACACCCTGTATGTTATTATGGTAGACGTAAAATGTCATCAGAGGGGGGTCATAGCGCTAGAAGACACGGACAAGAACGAGAGAACAAAACGAGTGCTAACTTTCAACTCTCGTTCTTGTCCGTATCTTTTAGCGCTATAACCCCCTGTGATGTATCTAATACCCCTGTCAGACGGGCATCCGCAAACTCCTTTTAACTCCCTCGTCTTTACGTTGAGGGAGATGCATGCGATGTCACACGGTCGCCCTTCCACTTAGGGAGTTTAAAGGAGCTTTTGGTCAAGGGAGATCGGCGATCTCCCTCAGCGGCTGAAGGGAGTACTCTCGTGCCCAGGCTTGTTGTTGTAAAGCTGAGAATTTAATTATTTTTGCATTAAAATAATGTCGAGTGTTTTTCAAAACACTTCTGTTGAAATAAATAAACGTTCAAGTGCAAATCAGCATACTCGCCATGCCGCAAAGGTACGGTGGCTAGATGGGTAGGTGTGCCGACCGAGCGTAGTTCACCACTTCTCCGCATCATGACGCAAAATTGGCGCTGCGGACGGTAGAACGGTTCAGCGGCGCGCAACGGCGGCTGCGCTGTGTAGACGAGCTGCGTGTCTGATAGTATCGCTTGCCTCTGATTGTATCTTTGAAGTGCGCGTTATAATACCGTTCTGAGCAGTGTAGGCCAAGCCAGAATGAGGAACTTGTTGTTGTCGTCTAGTCAGAAAAAACGAAATGCTGAAGTAAATTTTCTAGCTTGGCAATCGGTCACATTTATTGATATAAACGCGGCGCTCCAGCCCATTGCATTAAATACGCAAATGCATTTTTTCCATGCATAAAACAATACTGAAATGGTTTTATACGGTATGTGGAACCGTGTTTACATGATATTTAGCGAGTTCTAATGTTTCAATTTCGAGAAATCCAGCTATTGTTTTATTGCTGCGTCAGTTACGGTATCTAAATTGGTGCGAGAAGAATTGTGTTGGTAAGTGCATATGGTTCACTGTTTCATTGTAATAAAATAAAGCAATATGTCTTGGACTAGATTCGTGAATATATTTAAAATACAAGAAAAGCTCTCGTAACACGAGTCAGCAGGCACACCAACATAAATCAGCTAGCGCCAGCAAGGCCGCAACGTTGGTCCACCACATCATAGCATTGTTCACAGCACACGCCTCATCTTCAGGTGCTTCCTCTTCTCCCTGTTGCTTTCGCGCGCCATGTTCTTGCCCTTTACAAGAAAGTAAAGCCGTGTAATCGTATAGAACTTCACAACATCGTTTGTGAACTCTTTCTTGTGCCGCTTACAGCCGATCAAATTCGGGGGATTCAGCTGCAGAAAGGATGCAAAGTCGGCGATACACTGTTCCTTCGTAACTCATTTAAACTGAAGCACAGCTTGAAGGCGTCTTCGAGCGATGCTACCAGTTTTTTTAGTGCTTCAGAAGGGAGCAACAGCCCTGACCTACTCATTCTGTTGAATTCAGTAATGTCCCTGAGCAATCGGAGCACTTGGTTCTTTGCAGGAACTTCCTTGCTACATAGCCTGCTATATAGAATATCAGCCTAGAATCACTTTTCCCTGTAGCAGCGCAGCGGTGCTCGTTGTCGCAGGCGCTGAGCACCTCATGTGCGGCTTACAAATTTCCAACGTCGAGGAGCTCATGGACGTACGCTTTTCGGTGTACCGCTTGCTCATTAACGTCGCCGATACAATCTAGCCACAGTACCGATACTAAGCAAGCTACTGAGCAGCTCGGGGCGAACATTTCCGCTGTCAGACAGCGGAACAATTCCGCTGTCTTTCTCACAAATTTAGAGCCCGACTTGCAGTTTGGAGCGAAGCAGTAGGTCTCCTTGGTGGTCTTCTTTGGTGGAGCAACGCCGCCGCTAATCTCGCCGGTCATTTTTCCTACCTGGAACGTTCCACATCGCTTAGGAACTTACAAACAGTACGAGAGATGCGGAGCTCTTCACCTTTGAAACTGACACGAACAGACGACATACAACTATTCCAATACGGGCTTTATTTTTTTTTTTTTGCTCGCCGCCAATCCGCCAGCCCCCTGTAGCAGACGACGCGCGCTGCGGAACCGTTCTACTGACCGCAGCGCCAATTTTGCGTCATGACGCGGAGAAGCGGTGAACTACGCTCTAGAGGCGCCGGTCGGCACACCTACCCATCTAGCCACCGTAGCAAAGGAACACAGAGAAGCACATGGTGGCTAGCGTCGCTGTCAGCACTGCTATGTTTAGCGAGTGCACTTTGATTTTTAGCGAGGTGTATGTTTTTCGCATCAAATATAATAAATAGTGTTTTTTATAGAAGGAGCGTTAATTATAATAGCTACGAGCGTAATTAGAAGTTACATTTTTGTAATTCTACAAACATCAAACGCCGCTGATAGCGCCTCTGGCGGCTTCTTATGAAAACTTGTTATTGGCCGTATGACACGGCCACAACTTCCTTGAGGTCGAACTCCCTTAGGAAGTTTCGCGCTCCCCTAATCTAAAGGCGTTTGTGGGTGCCCGTGTGACACGGGTATAACCAACCAACCCAAAAAGCCATACTTTTAACACGTGATGCCAGCACAAGTGATCGGGTTCGCATTTACTGGCGCAACCGATATAACTTTGCTTGCTTTCTTTAAATTTTGTGGCTACTCTGACTATGGTTGTTACAAAGCACACCGTGTGGGAAACGAGGTGGTGGGAGGTCAGTACACTGTGTGAAAAATTAAACAAATGCCAGTTGTAGTAGGAAAAGTGACAAGTCTTTCTTTTGTTTATTTCTTTCTTTCTTCACTATACCTGAAGACGGAAATACACTGCTTCTACAACAACAAAGCACCAGAGCACCCGCTGTCGTTCTCACCCAGCGACATACCAGTGGGACTGTGTTCTTCGGCGATTTACTGCTGCCTCGGTCCAACAAGTGACGGCTCCAACCTCACTTTTCTCAACATTGATCCCAGTACTGGGCCGCATGATCTCGAAACGTTCAGCTCAGTTGTGCATGGTCTGGACCCATCCATGCGACGCTTCATCGCCATCGGTGGACCCCGCTTAAACTACGCGCACCTGGCGCGGGCGCTACATGATTCCGCCTCGAGGGCTGAATTCGCAAAAAGTATCATGGGATGGCTGCAGCGTCCCTACCTTCAAGCGTTCGGGCTCGTCCTGCATGTACTCCAACCGGAAAAAATGACCCGGCACCGTCTGCTTGACACCTTCGTCCTGGAACTGTCGGACATGCTCAAGTCCAGGACGTTTATGCTCACCCTGCCACTCAGCGGCGACGTGGAGAGCAGGTACTTTCACCCGCTGGCGTATAAGAACGTAAATTCTTTCATCAAGATGTCTCATCGCTTTGGCACACCCACCATCGGCAGCTGTCCCAACCCAGTTCGTGGACTGCGGGTGCACTCGCTGCAGAAGGTGATCAGGGATGTGAAGGCAATGTACAACAACCAGTGGGATGAAGGCATCAAAGAGAAGACTCTTTTCACGGTTTCCCTGGCCGGCTACATCTACTGGGTGAGGAATGGCTCCCTCACCGGCTTGACTAAAGGCCGTGTCGAGAAGCACGCGCTCTCCGGTTACTGGGACATCTGCCGCAAGGTGGACGACGCCAGCTGGAACCACAAATACATCAGGGAGACCGGCTGTCTCACAGCTTGGTCTGGTCGCAACTACGTCTCGTCCCTTTCGCCAAAGTCGTTCAAGTTCCTTGACGGCAAGCGAGAGATAAAGGGTGTGGTGGTGTTCGACATCGAGAAGGACGACTTCAAGGGCATGTGCGGTGACCCCTACCCTATGCTCAGAGCGCTCAAGGAAAGTCTTGCGAAATATAAGGGAGCGAAATGACGCTAAAAGGCATACGGAATCGAAAAGAATGGTTCAGAGTGGTTCTTTCGCTTTACGTTTTGCTGTCTAGTAATTCAGCATTGCTGAAAAACGCATGCAGTCGCAAGGCTTTGTGTCTATCATAGAGTGTATACAACTGTCCGCGCTGTTTGTTTACCTCCGCAGCAGTGGTGTGTTAGCGCGAATGCCGCTCGAGCTTTCGCTTCTTCCTTCAGTTGTAGCTATACGTGTACAGCCAACCCTTTAATACAAGCACGCACAAAATTTATGAGGCTAGTGGCAGTAAATGCTTGGAACAGCCGTGAACGGCCGTGTAGAAGTGTAAGTAGAGAGAGACCTAATGTTTTCTTTTTGTTGCGCATGGTTATTAAATAATAAAGCATTTTACAACGCTAATTATGTGCTCACTCCCGCAGTCGTTTGGATGCGCACCTCTTCCCGCTGGTTTTCCCTGCAGGAATCGCAAAGCGCCTTGCGAGAAGCTTACAAAAAAAAATGCAGTATCGCTCATAATGCACAGCAGTGACATAAAAGACGGCGCAATATTATGCGCAGTAATTCTTGCACTGTTTCGCGTGGTCTCGATGCTACAGTAAGAAATACTTTGCCTAGAGAGCGCAGTCGCTCTGCTAGCTGCTTATCTATATGTAATATTTCGACTCTGACACAGGAGCTGCACCAGACACGTGCAGCTCCAGGACTTGGACACAAACTTAATGATTGATGAAAGAACAACATATGAATTAGGTAAAAACCGTTCATGTGTATTGAACGTACTATTCTACAGCACGTCCTCAAGATTCGCTTGGTGCGTGTAATACGAGTCTTCGTCCGGGTCGGCAGCGAAGGCCCGAGGACGGACTTTGTCCCTGTCGCGGAATGACGAAAGTGACATTTTTTATGCTGTTGTGCGCGCAGTTCTATAGGAAGTTGCTGGCCGCCACAATACGACCGATCACCGTCACAATGCGCGTTCAGCGGCACAGCCTCCGCAGGACTGCCAGCAAAAGGCTCGTCACGAGCCCGACAGCTTCGGTCGGCAGGATAGCCGGCCATGGGGACTAGCACGGCCCAGGGACTTCAGTGACCACTTGGGCAGCGGGACACCAGGCCACAGACACCGGCACAACCCAGGAAGTTAGTGACCGGAGTGCTTCGGCAACGGAACAGCAGACCGTGGACACAAGCACAGCCTCGACTGCTCAAGTGCGTCAGCTGCCGAGGACATCAGGGGGCAGGAGCACAACGCCATTGAAACCACTTCTTGATGTCCAAGCATCCGACGTCACTCAATCCCGTACCACCAGCTGCTCGGTGGCAACCTCATGTGCACAGATCTTGCAGCGAGTGCTTTAAAGTCTAAATGGCGCTTTGACATTAACTCGTCCCAATAAACTATCTCCACGGTGAAATAGTTTGCAAGAAAACATCGGCAAGAATCAAATGGCAGAATAATTGTGACGAAGAAAAAGCCGTGTCTCTCCACCGAGCTTCTTCTAGCGCGCCACATCGGCAAACGAAGGTTCGAAATTCTTTTACTCGAAAGGAGATAGCTCGCGTGCATCAGCGAATGTTTACTACTACCAATACCGCGCGAAACAGTGCGAGATTTGCTGTGTATATTAATGCGCAAACTATTGCGTCTCCGCTTCGCATTACCACCAAAACTACAATTTTATTAACGTAGTGCCAATTAAATTTTATTACACCATACAGGAGGCAGTAATAACGCTACACTGGATGTGTAAGTGCAGCGTATATTTAGCGATTTCCTTCAGTGCAGGAAAACTAACTTTGCTTACCCAAACGAAGATATTTCTGGTATATTTTTGGTACATTTTTTGGTCAAGCTATAGTGTAGCATTTCACCGCTTGAAACGCCGGAACAGGAAATGTGGAACATTGCTCACCCACACGAAGCCCTATTTCTGGTATATTTCTCGTACATTTATGACGGCCATTTCATGCTATACAAGATGTGTAACGTGAGAACTACCGTAATTTTTTATTGCGATACTAATTATATGGACACTCCAGGCGTCGTCACCGCGAGGCTCCGGATAAACTCCAAGTGCGAAAACATGGCGGCCACGCGCCGTGTGCAGTGGATGCGAGTGAAAGTATACGGGCTGCAACACTCCAATTGCTAATAGGTACACGTTTTACCGCTGGCGCCACGCTGCGCCGCTCGCGCGTACCGCGTTTCTAGGTGGTTTCTTGCGCCTAGGGCGCTCGAACGCAATCATATGGTTCGCATGAATGCAGCCTTTGGAAGCGTGGCTGTATGGCCGAGTGGTAACGGCGCTCGCTTTGTGATCATGCGTACGCTGGTTCGAGTCCTGCCCGGTCTAGAATTTTTTTTCTTAATGTCACGCTTTTCCTTTTTTTCCCTCTCTGTTTGCCAGCGCGGTCGCTTGAACCCCGGTGCCACGGCGGCAGCCGTGGTGCCGGGCACCGACGCGAAGCGGCGGTCGTTGGGGTGTTGCGGAGCGCAGCGTAGCAACACCCCAAATAAAAAAATACAGCTCCAGTCAGGTAGACTGCTCCCTCCCTGATAGTGAGATTATATTTGGATCATCAAAACAGTGATGCGTTTATAATACCACCGATCCCAACAGCAGGCTAGTCACCACCAGCCCAGCGTTTTCTTCGTCAACGCCTCCTCCATTCCAACGGCGGCGGCTAGAAACATGGTACGCGCGAGCGGCGCAGCGTGGCGCCAGCGGTCGAGCGCTGTATCTACTAGCAATTGGAAATACGCGTACTGGCTATGGTGCGAGGGTTTGCCGAAGCCGTTTGGCTCGATCTCGCGCGCGCAAGTGAGGAAGACGGGCAGGAAGCGCGCCGTTTTCCATCGCGCGCAAGGCACCGGGGACGGGGTTCTACTCTGCTGGCGACTGCTTATAGCGAGGCTGAGCGCGGTGCCCTATCTGAAAGCGATCTGCAAAAGATACAGAATCTAGGTGCACCGAGGGCTGATAGCTTCATGTGCGTGTTGTTCTCGCCGTTTTGTTCGCGTTGAAGCGAGAGGCAGCACGAAGGTCAATTGGCTTGCTGCTGCTTCCGCTGTCCCCCACGCCAGCATTTTGAGAGCGAGTGTCCATGGACGTTATTGCATTTCGCCACCATCGAAATGCGGCCTCCACGGCAGGGAATTGCTCCCATGACCTCATGCTTAGCATGAGGTCATGGGAGCACTGTCAAGGTCAACGCCACTAAGCCACCACGGCGGATCATGTCAATAAAAGTTTAAAAATTCTGCAAAGTACGGCCAAACAAAACTATGTTTGCAATTTGTTTGAGTGCTGGTTCCGCTCGCTTGTAAAGCAACAGGGAGGGCAAACCAAGCTTATCATGTTGAATTGGGCCAGAAGCTTGGGACATATGCATATCTTTAACTGGTCATGAAAACAAAAGTAACGTAAATACAAATGAGACATCTCAACACCAGAGACGTATAACAGATAGCTGACTCGGATGCTGTATAGCGGGTATTTGCGAAATATAATGCCTTAGTGAGCCTGAGCTCTTGTTAAAACTATCACAATGTAACAACAATAACCAGTTAAAAACATATAGAGGGCAAAGTAACGTGAGTAGGGGTGTTGGACAGTATACTTGAAGGTTAGTGTGTCCAATTACTCGCGTAGACGAAGTATTGCAGTATCGCCTGCATTGCTTCTCATTCTTTGTTTTTTTTGTGTTGCTTTTGTTTCCTAAGCATACAGTAAAACACAAACAAATAGGTCCTTGCACCCTTTACTAATTTTCCCTTCTAGAAAACTGCCAGGTATCATATTTAATTTTGAAGCGGCGGCACAGCTCTCCATCAATGAGCGCTGCCGAGAGCTTATCATACACAGCGCCGTCCTCCAGGGGCATTGCTTTGCTCTTATAACTTTTCGTTAAAATTATTCTCCTTTACTCTGCGAAAACTTAACAATCAGAAATTAAGCGTGGTGTTTAAAATCGAGAGAAAGAAAGACAAGGAGAGTGGTTTCACGCTTCAGTTCTCCTTGTCCAGCTTTCATTCTTTCTTTACCGGATCGCTTACACAGTCACTAACGTCGGATGTCAGCATACATTATGTAGGAAGTGAAGTGTATGGGGATTTTTGTGGTAGTAGTGTAGAGGAATTTTCAACACAGCTGGTAAATTTGCGCTAACAAATCCTCTAGTGCTGATGCTTGTTGGGGTCCCCGCATATTATTTGTTTTATCAAACTGAACACGCGACTCACCAATGATTATCTCATTCCCATTTATCCCAGCACAAAACGTTCGAAGGAAAGCTGCAAGAAGGGATGAGGGCATACTTTGCTTGGAATTACGAGTGTAACGTATTTACAGTGGTACCTATAGTTGTTATTGCGTTACAAGATGTAAAGTGCAGCTAAAATGCTAAAAATATATATGTTGACTCTTGCAGAGGCGGTGTTATTTGGATTAACTTCTATCACTCGCTTCCTAAAGCTTCTTTTTTTTTGCCGTATAGACTCATTAGCTTTTCTTCTTTCTTTCATAGAAAAGGTTGTCGTGCGGCGTGTGATGGTAGCTCAAAAAAATGGGGCAGGTTATGTCCCTGTAAAAATTGTACCAGTTAATTGTAAAAATCATTCCTAGGCCAACGTATACAGCTCTCAATCTGACCAATCAGTAGCTTGGCTGGCCTTGGTGGCTGGACACAGCTAAAAGAGGTAGCGAGCATCCGGCGCCCGCGGAAAATTCTACAGCAAAGCGCCTAAATTGGCGCAGGTCTTCTGGCTTTAGCGGAATTTGTCTGGGAAGCTCGCATTTGTAAAATGCTCAAGGGAATATGTTGTAGTTGTAGACGTTTTTATTTACCTTTGCTCAGAGAGTAGGATGGTCAAGCTTTCGGGGGCCGAAGACGTTTGAATATCAGTGAACGTCCTGACATTCTCCTAAATAAGCGAGACGCACGTCCTGAAGGGGACTGGTGTGTGAGGTCTTCTGGTATTATCCAGAGGGGGGGGGGGGGGGGTCACTGTGGCAGTTACAACTAGTGAAATGTAGTAAATGTAGTCTTGGAACTACCGTCGTTTGCGAGTGAGCGAGCGAGCCAAGTAGCTTCCTGAATGTGTGCTCCCGTAGGATGCCATGGATACGCCCGCACAGTGTCGACCCTAGATTTTGCTGTGCTAGCCCACAGTGCGGACTCACTTGGTGCAGCCGCGGGCGCAATTAACATCGCGCTTATAGGTGCATGATAATAATACAGCTGAAGCCATTCATGTGAGCCTTGCGGCAGTATACTAATAATTACTAGATAATTAACACCCACTTACTGCTCATGAGAGCTCTTGAAAGCTGGGCCATAGCTGAGATCTGATGCTTCATTCTTCACACGCACGAAGTGCTAACTGCTATCCCATTCCATTCGTGCCACGAGCCAAGCCTAACGCCATTTGTTTCTTCGAGCGAGGCCATTACTTCGGCGCTATTACGTTTGCACGATTAAGCTGTGCGCTTAGCTTGGAAGTATACTAATTCGTGATTGTTCTATGGCCCGTGCGGACGCACACACTAAGATTGGGGTTCCTAGGTGGTGTGAAGAACCGCAGATTACTCGTTACGCATGCTGACAGGCGCGTTATTTTCATGATTATTGATTAATGACATTCATAACGGCTTCCTCTAGGGCAGAGCAACAGGCAGTCCAGAGTTCCGAAGACGCTTGATGGACAATGGCTTCATGGCCCTTGCAGTCACCGCTAACGCACGCCGTCAAGGCATGGGTTGTGAGAGAAGCATCGTGCACGGCTAAGGCCTGCGCTAAATCGAGCGCATTCCGGCCAGAAGTGTGGCAAATGTTTTCGTCACAGTGTCAACTGCCTTGCGAACTTCAGTACTGTTGATGTTCATCAGAACTTCAGTCTTGTTGATACCCTCGAAGGGCGTATACCGAACGATGCATACATGTGCAAATCTATGACTACCTTTCTAAGTAATGCGCTACGAAAGAAGTAGCATGAGGAATTGCAGCGAACGTGCGCATTGCTAACTCAAACAAATGCTCTTACCGCATAATTATCATCATACAAGAAACAGTGCCGCAAGGTATACGGAGCCCTTTATAATGTACTTGATCTACCGTTCATTCAAGGTTAAACTTGCACTAAGTTTATTCAACGCAATTGACGTGCTATGCAGATGCGGCTAATACAGATGCTGCAGGCTACTTCGCGAGGACACCTTGTGCGGTAAATTGCTACGAGAAATCTATAATGAAAACTTATTTAGCTATGGCGTTTACAGGCTACATCTGCATTGAAAATTTTAGTACAGTTGTTTCCGAAGTACACTTAATTTGGTTAGACTTTTCTAGACGGCTCTTCTTACAACCTATTCATCCACCGATATGGCACTCAGTGTACCTAATTTCGCATTCAGAGGCCTGAACGACGGCACAGAAGTTCACCCCAGAGTGTTGCAACTCATCACGTAGTGCGCACCAGTATGAAAGCGGAGCGGCGCGCAGTTGCACTGTCACTCTCGCCTTGTGAATAAAAGAAACGACACAACGGTCTGCGTCACTCCAACAGCGCCCTTGCGCTGAGATTGCCGCTGGACAACGTGAAAGTAGCCGCGCTTACTGAGGAATTCCGAGATTACTCTATCAGAAAACGAGCTTTGTAGAAAAATCAAACAAAATAAACATCCAATAGTATACAATTGTCTTCAAATTCCCAAAACAAATTCAACCCTATATGTGAACATCAAAAAAAGTTTACTGAATTTTAGTTCTTATACAATTTTTGATAGCATTTTTTTTTTCAGCACAGTGTGTCTGCAAAGGATCATACTGCATGTGGGACAGCCGCACTTGCTCAGCGCGCTCATCGTTTTAAATAACATTAGTGAATGTTTATTTTGAAGGAGGTTTATATTTTTCCATGTTTAGCGCTATTATGCTTAAAAACCAAACGCTTCATTTCATTGCTGGCTAATATTTTGCAATTTTTTGACGACACGTCACAATATTAACACACTGCCTTTCAAATTTGAGCTTTCTCGCTCTTCGCGTACAGGTTGAGTGAGTTTAATCAGTTTTTCTCAACGGAACCAAAAATTGAAAAAATAATGCCTTCAAACACAGAAAGATACGGCGCTGCGAAAAAGAAAACTGAAAATATGCGCAAGTATAACAGCCAGTGCAGTAAACATGCAGTGTTTTTTTCCCTTAGTTTTTTAAGTGTTGAGGTGATTTGGTGCAACACTTGATACACAAGTATATTACAGAATAGGTCAGAGGCGAATGTCGAAGTAGTATATGTGTAATGAAGAAGAGTAGCCTGCGCCTCAGCAGCATTGTCACCGGCATGAGCTCGTGGTTGCTGTCCTTGGCCGAACGCTTGTGACTGCTGCCCGTTCGCCTGCGTCCATTGCTAATAAACCTCTTAGCAATAATAACGCCATTATTGACTGTTGCCACGCCGAACTCAAACTTTCTGCACTTCACGATTTTGAGACAATCGACAACCGCCCTTCTAGTGATAAACTGTTCGTGTCCGAAGACAATGCCGTTCCTCCGTGTTCTTCCCGGCTTGTGCCTGTGTCATGCGTTGCTATTTCTGATGACACTGTTCTCTTCACGCTCTCTGAAGTGTTCTTTCGCCGCAAATGTTCGCCGCTGCCCTTTGCTCTCCTTACTCTTCGCAGTGGCGCCACCGGTCAACAATCCCACGGCGTGCCCTTTACCTTTATTTAATGGCCGAATCTCTAGGCCTCCTCGTTCAGCCGGTCGACACCTTTTGCCTCTTTGACGCTTTGAGTGGTGAGCGGCGGGTAGACGCGCGGGTGCGCGATCAGGGCAAAAGGAAGAGGTAGGAAGGCTGGAAGGGTTAGAGAAAAACTGAGCGGGGAAAGGCGGCGCTCGCCAGATGTTCGGAAAAGGAAGCATGCGACGGCGGCAATGGCGCGCCACGCAACCAGCACCACCACAAGCAAAACCTATTGGACGGTAATCGAAGGTGCGCCATTGTTGGGGGTGAGCTCCGACTCGTGGCTGAGAAGTAGGAAAATGCTGTCGGTCTGGTAGCGGCATAGGAGGCGGCGAAAATGTCGGTGGTCGATCCATAGCGGGCGGCGTGAGCGTTTGTGGACGAGGTCGGGCAACTGCTTCTGCGTACGTGAAAGGTGCAGTGACTGACGTCGGATCTCGGGGTGTTTCAAAGTCTGCTAATATCCATGAGCTTTAACAAACATGTCTCTCGGTCAATAAGAAGTGCATGTATAGCAACAACGTTTTTACGTTAAATCTGTTCATAAGAGCAGATGCCAGCAGATACCATTGTGATGTCTGATGCCGGGTGAAGGCGGTTGCGCAATGTAAAAAGCCCCTACGAACGAAAAGCAAGGTTGTGACCTTGGCCTGAGTTCATGAAGTAATGCCTATGCTTTAACGGACTGTTTTCTGTCAGATCTCCATTCTACGAATTATTGTGGAAGAATGCAACGCAACTTCCAAAACATCAGTCGTTGGATTACGGGCTGCTTTTACATGAGAAGATGCATCCTGTTTCAAAAGCGTCTCTAACACACAGTTAATGAAATCTCTTGGTATATATATATATATATATATATATATATATATATATATATATACCTGGGGCTCAACAGTAACCTCACAACGCTTTAGATATATATTTTACGAAAATGGAGCATTAGAGGCGGCCTTGCGTGACACCGAAATCGAAGCAGCGTTGTGTCTCCTCGCCAGCATTGGGCCGGCCGGGGCGGGGAGGGGGGGGGGGGAATTTCTATCAGAAGCAATGTTATGTTATAACAAAGCAAGTAGCCAAGTATCGGTTCCGAATGTTTGAAGTAAAGCTAGACGAAGAAACTTCGAACCAGGAAATCACAGAACAGTTAGTGCGAAAGAAAGCGTTGCCACGAATGCAGTGAGAAAGATAATGTGATTGACCAGGTTCAGCTGCTGGTCTAAACTCATTAAGAATTATCTCGGCTCCTAATGTTCCCCAGGAACGATAATACTGACGCAGACACAGAATCAAAGTACCGGTCGCAGCCCATTCAATGACTCCATATGAAGCAAAAGAGAAAGTCTCGGTGTTTGCTTAGACTATAATGCGCCATGGGAGCGCCGGTCGTGTTTTCATGTGTCAATAACAGCTTTTGTTTGCTCTGCGCTGACGTTCAATGCACATCGTACAGAAAATTGACATCAACAGAAACTTGTTCTAAAAAAAATAGAACTGGTCGATATAATTTCTGACAAGCACATACACGTGCATATGTGTGCATAAAGCATGCAAGCGTATATTTGACGTTCCTGTGAATTAAGGCTGCTCCTACGTTGAGTTCAAATGTTTTTTGTGCGGGGTCGTCTGAAGGCGTCGTTATATCTGTGCGCTCGCTTCTTTATATGGTGTTCTTCATTTTTCATTTGAGATTCTTCCCGCTTCCGCGAGTGCTTTCTGAAACAGCACAGAATTCCGACTCGTTCACATGCAGACATTCTTCTCTAAAAACACTGCGAGAATAGAAGGATACCCTGGCTCTTATCCTGGAATCACAATGAGTGATATAGCCCGAGGCTAGCCATTCCGTTTCGCAGAACATTCGTTAAGCCGGCAGTAAAGGAGAAGAGGAAGTGCGTTTCGCCGGTCTGTGCTTTTACACAAGAGCCAATGTAACGCACGGTTATGGAAGCTTTCGCAAAAATCTACAGCAACGTATCCCAAAACGGCAGAGACACATAACAGGATCGGAGATAAATGTGAAGTTGTGAAAGCCAGCTCCCGCGCACACGCTGAAGGGAGCATTTGTTTTCATTTAGGTCTTGGCTTTACGAAGCTGATGGCAGTGCGAATGCTTTCACGCCGTCTTTCTGGAGTTCGTTTCTGCAGCGGAGTAGCGGGACCTGCCGTTTTCCCTCACGTTTTCGGCGACGAGCAGCCTATCTCTTGTAGAAGCAGCTGTTTTAAGAAAACGACCGTTCAATGTTTTTTTTCCCTTCTTTTCATTTTTGCTGTCTCTCTTTTAAACAATGCACAGCGTATACTGGACTCGCCCCCGCGGGATTTGCTGGACAAGCATCGTGTTCTTACCTTATTCAAACTTAGCCACTGGGAACGACGATTTCTCTTGCCCATACCACCGAGGAAAGATCGCAGATAAGTGTTTACAAATATGGTCCGCTCTGCGTGAACAATGCGTATGGCGTATTTTCAGTCGCTTCTTGCGTTGGCGGCTCTCGTGCGCCGGAATTATACGACTGCTATTTGTGCTATTTGCTGGGCCATGTAAGCTAACAGGTCTCGTGAGCGTGATGCTTACTGTGTTTACTTGATTGTCCTTGTCTTTTAGCGAAAATTTATTCTGTGTGAAAGAGAAACAAAGAGCGCGCTACGTGAGTGTATAATTACAATGATCGAGTGTGCCACTTTTGCGGATGTTCATTAACGCATAGTGATTAGCTTCCCCTGACATCACAGTCTGGAAAATAAGCGCCAGTGAAGGCCCGAAATATGCCCATAGAGAAGCCCGGATGTGGTTATGACAGTCGCGGGCAGAGCGTCCAAATTTCGTATGCAGAGGCTTCCGCCTGTTTTAGACTCGGCACGGAGCTTCTCGCAAATGGGTTTATGTAAATAAAGATGAGGCGGTGCGGAACTCGCATCTTTTCTATCTTACCGAGCAACAAAAATGAAACGTTGGAGCAAGTATGCACACAGCGCGCCACTGGCTTTCCGAAGTGATACTGCGAGCTTTACGGCGGTATTTGTGCGAGTGTTAATGACCTGGTCGATAGGAGAGTAACCTTGCAAGCAGAGTGCAGTTCACGACCGCTGACATAAGGGAGTGGGATATAGCGGAAGGAAACAACGCTAGCGGCCATCGTTTGCAGAACTCTGATGGCGGTGTCACTTTATGGGTGAGCACGTATCTAGGAATGAACGCGCACTCCTTAGAAATAGCGGATGCCTCATTGAAATGCTACATGATTCAGGTCTCCGTTCACCATATGGAATACAGCGAGCTGTGCTGTGTGCTGTGGAAGGTTTTTGACTTTTGGCTTGAGTGTGTCTCCCACGTATAGCGCAAGGCAGTGACGCATACCTTTGTTGCATATTAATATCGCACGTGAACGTAAGCTAATATGCAGTGAAGAATGTTTGGCTTTTCGCTACAACAGTCTATATTTTAAGCAAGCATGCTTAACACGCACACACAGAACTAAAGTAGTAATCAACAACAAGAGGTCTTTAATTGGCTAATTCCTTGTCACTAAGTTCACGCCGTATTATGGTGACCGCATTCTCTTGTCGTACATCCTGCAAACCACTCCAGCGGTTCAAGGACTATGGCATTGCAATGCTGAGGTTTTGGTCGCTGGTCTGATACATATGTGGCCGTATTCCTATGATACGAAACGCAAAGGCGCTGGTTTAAAAAATATATTTCAGGAATTACTTTTCCCAAGTGCTTCTCAGAGTTAAAATGTAGCTTTAGGAAAATAGACCTATGAATCAGTCAATGTCATGTGTAAACCAGCGACGACACCCCCCTCCTCCGTTTTGGCTTCTGGTTTGTCCATCGGACTTTGTAATAGCAAACTGTGCTAATTACTGAGATCAAGTAATGTAAAATGTTGATCGCGGTGGCTGTAATTAGAGGGTGGGACTTGATTGGCCATTACATCATCACTGCATGCACGAT